>NC_056735.1:1836140544-1836192346 GCF_019279795.1 Protopterus annectens
ATACCTCTGAACATGTCCCACACCTTATGTATACTTTTTCTCAACCATTTTATCCCATAAAAATGTGTAGTCGTAAGGTATGGTGTAACTTCAAATTCACTCTTTGCCCCTGTGTTTGTAATTTCGTCACCGTGGTTTTTATTGGTTGCTTGTTCGTCATCTTTATTTATTTGTTCATCGTCACTTTTTGTTTGTTCTATATCACTTTCTGCATCTTGTTTCAGGAGCGGCATATATCTAGTTCCCCTACCCATTGCCACATATTTTTTGACTGATGCAATTAAATCCATTGGATATCCCCTTTCTTCAAATAAACCACCCACATAATCAATTTCTTTCAAAAATTCATTGTTATCAGAAATCATACGTGCCATTCTTATCATCTGTCCCTTAACTATATTTCTCTTAAGGTGATAAGAATGGTCACTTTCATAATGCAGATAGGTATTCGAGAAATTCTCCTTCCTGTATATAGTAGATTTGTATGATTTATTGTTCCTATCCTTTGAAAGCTCCACATCTAAAAAATGCACCACATCCATCTCTATGGAATGGGTAAATTTCAAAAACTCTGTGGTATTATTAATATACTGTATAAATCTTTCTATATTTTCATTTGTGCCATTCCACAAAATAAATATATCATCTAAAAACCGGAAATATTTTACTATGTAATTATTAAATTCAGAATTAAATACGAATTCCCTTTCCCAATATAACATTATCACATTAGCGTAACTAGGGGCAGAAGCAGACCCCATAGCCACCCCTTCCTTCTGATGATAATAATCACCTTCAAAGTAAATAAAATTGTATTTTAAAACTAGTCCCATATTCTCAAGCACATTTCTAAATTCAGTTTGTGTCAACCAGTCCATTTCAGCTAAAATCTTTTCAAACCACTCTAAACCTATATTTTGTGGTATTACCATAAAAGCTCCTTTACATCCACAGTAATAAATAACATATTGTCAATATATTCACTTTCCCCTATTTTCTTTAAAAAGTCCCAGGAATCCTTCAAAATATGCTCCCATCTACTATAAATCTTTTTTATCATAGCATCGACATAAATCGCCATCAGTTGTGTTTTTGAACCATGAGAGGCTACTATGGGTCTCAAAGGAGGGTCTGATACCGATTTATGCACCTTAGGAATCCCAAAGATGCATGGGATAACTGGTTTTGGTACTTTTAAATATTTATAAAGTGCTAAATCTATAGCTCCAGATAATACATTTTCTTCTAAAATCAGGTCTATTTTCCTGTAAAATATGTTAATCTCATTTTTAGTCACCAAGGTATAATTGTCATCCTTGTCCAAAATCTCTTTCATTTTCCTTATGTATTCCCATGTATCCATTAAAACCACTCCCCCTCCTTTGTCTGGTTTCATTGCCCTTAACCTCTTATTACTACTTAACTCAAATAGTAATTTCTCTTCTTTGTGTGTTAAATTATTAATCTCATTAATATTTTTATATTCATTCCTAATTTTATTAATCACGCAACGTTCAAAATTTAAAATCTCATAATGCAAAGGTGGATTAAAAATACTGTGCCTCACAAACAAATTGTTAATATTGTTATTATTACTATTTTCCACCCTAACATCATTATTATATATATGCCTAAAATTCATCTTCCGTGTAAACTTTTTGATGTCCAGCACAAATTCTTCCACCTTAGGTTTCCTAGTTGGGACAAAAGAAAATCCTTTCACAAATAGGCCAAAATAACTTCTATCAACAACAATGTCCGTATAATTAAATATATTAAAATTATTGTAAGTATATATAACCTGCTTGTCCTGTGCCTCAATATCATAAATAATATCCCTATTTTCTAGTTGCACCATGTCATAGTCCACATTCAATGAAAATCCTGTCCACTTGTATCTCTACCCGTATTTGCATGATCCCCCTTAGCCGCCCGTGCATAGGAGGTCTGCTGATTTTTACTTCTTATTCTTTCTGATCTTCTGACTTCTTCCAAACCCCCTTGAATGTTAATCACTTCTCCACAGTCATTTTGGTCTAATATGGGAAATGCTTCATCATATTCCTCTTCATAAAAAACCCTTTTTTGATTATTGCGATTATAATAATAATTATTAATCCTTAGACATTTTTACAGGCATTTTTATAGTCATTTTTATAGTCATCTTTATAGTTATTTTTATAGTTAATTTTATAGTCATTTTTTAATAAGTTAGTGAACATCCAAGTTTTTATGTACTTATTTAAGTATGTATTTATTTAATGCATTTTATATAATTTAAATAATTTTTATGTATATAGGTATTTTTAATATTGGTATTTAATATATTTGTATGAATAATTAATCATATAAATTTTAATATACAGTATTTATTTAACATATTGTCAAGCATATAATATAATATATTAATATATAAATGTATGAAACAAAGTACATAAGTAATATACATAAGCTTGTGTTACATTAATGGAATTCCGAATATCATGAATTTTATTAGTATCAAGATATTAATAGTTGTGGAATTTATACCTGGTCTCTTTGATGGGAATAGCATTTGCACTTTTAAAATAAGAAGATTGTGGTTCTTCTTTTCTTATTTTTTAAAAACTATGAAATATGTGTTTCTTTTTATTCATGTGCACATATGTATATATACATTTTTTCAATATTGGTGTAATTCAGGGTGGTTGTATAAAACGGCCATTTAACCTGTGACTTTAAAAAGTTAACAGGCAATTAGTCCAAAAAGACTTTCATTTGTTGATTCAAAAAGGAGAATCTATAAAAGAGCTTTTAATGTGGAAAACATTATTCTGATGAAGTCTCCCGTGGTAGGAGACGAAAGCGCTTAATGGACTTTTTATGAATTATTGGATTTTGAGTCTTGTTCTTGTTTTAGTCTTTTACAATACATTTTCGTTTATTTCATTGGTCGTACTGTTTCCTTGAGCATTAGGACAACCTTTATGGTGCCGGATTACGGGTTTTTTGAAGTTTTTTTCTGTGTGCTGTTTGGTTACCAGTGGTTGTGTAGTGATCCGGACACAAGGAGTCCTCTCGACTAAACGGAAAATGGACAGTAGTACGATGTTGAACGAATTGTTGAGAGTGATTCAGGCTCATTCTCAAACTGACATTTTACCAACAGGCACTGGTAATAGCATACCATGTGCGCAGAGCAGTCCTAAGGACCCCAGCAGCAGGCGTAATACAGCGGAGTCAACTAATCATATGAGAACTGAAGGAAGGGCCATTAGAGAGCACGTTAATGGAAATACAGATGGGGCGAGAAATAGCGGAGATTTGGGTACAATACACGAACCGTTCATAGAAACCTACAAGGATATCGAATTTAGAGCATAGTTAAACAGGTCCTTTCATGGCGTTGTGGGCGATGTGAATAGAGACACAAATTCAAACAAAGGGAAAACAAATACTTACACTTATAAGGACAAATGTACAATTTTTAAAAAAATATTGTCCAGATATAAATCTTTATCAGTCGAGAATTGGTATTTCGAAAAGTGCATAAAAGAAAGAATAGTGCCAAAGGGATTGAGATTGAATAAATTTCCCAATAACATCAATGGAGACCAGGTATTTTTTAAAGATATATGTGATATATTAAATAATTGTGGTTTGTTAATTTTAAAAGCAATGGTGAAACACAATACTGAGGTGATGAATCAAACTAAAATAGAAATTGATAAAATGCACAATGATATTAATAATGATTTGATGTTTACTGTCGATGAAAATAAAAATGCATATTACAGAGTTTTGCATGATACTGACAAGTTAGTCAATTCTAATGTAAGTAGGAAACTTAAGAAGCTTGATAGAGATTTGAAAGAATATGATGCAGGTGCTGCATATGTACAGGGTGAGAAAGTGAAAGCATATAAACATTTTAATACACATTTTTTTCCACAGAGACATGTGGCGGATAATAGGACATATTATCCACAGCAACCCCAGAGGGCAAAGGTATGGCAGCCCACATATAGGGGGAGATATAACAACAATAATAATAATAATAATTATTATTATTATAATCGCAATAATCAAAAAAGGGTTTTTTATGAAGAGGAATATGATGAAGCATTTCCCATATTAGACCAAAATGACTGTGGAGAAGTGATTAACATTCAAGGGGGTTTGGAAGAAGTCAGAAGATCAGAAAGAATAAGAAGTAAAAATCAGCAGACCTCCTATGCACGGGCGGCTAAGGGGGATCATGCAAATATGGGTAGAGATACAAGTGGACAGGATTTTCATTGAATGTGGACTATGACATGGTGCAACTAGAGAATAGGGATATTATTTATGATGTTGAGGCACAGAACAAGCAGGTTATATATACTTACAATAATTTTAATATATTTAATTATATGGACATTGTTGTTGATGGAAGTTATTTTGACCTATTTGTGAAAGGATTTTCTTTTGTCCCAACTAGGAAACCTAAGGTGGAAGAATTTGTGCTTGACATGAAAAGGTTTACACGGAAGTTGAATTTTAGGCATATATATATAATAATGATGTTAGGGTGGAAAATAGTAATAATAACAATATTAACAATTTGTTTGTGAGGCACAGTATTCTTAATCCACCTTTGCATTATGAGATTTTTAAATTTTGAAAGTTGCGTGATTAATAAAATTAGGAATGAATATAAAAATATTGATGAGATTAATAATTTAACACACAAAGAAGAGAAATTACTATTTGAGTTAAGTAGTAATAAGAGGTTAAGGGTAATGAAACCAGACAAAGGAGGGGGAGTGGTTTTAATGGATACATGGGAATACATAAGGAAAATGAAAGAGATTTTGGACAAGGATGACAATTATACCTTGGTGACTAAAAATGAGATTAACATATTTTACAGGAAAATAGACCTGATTTTAGAAGACAATGTATTATCTGGAGCTATAGATTTAGCACTTTATAAATATTTAAAAGTACCAAAACCAGTTATCCCATGCATCTTTGGGATTCCTAAGGTGCATAAATCGGTATCAGACCCTCCTTTGAGACCCATAGTAGCCTCTCATGGTTCAAAAACACAACCGATGACGATTTATGTCGATGCTATGATAAAAAAGATTTATAGTCAATGGGAGCATATTTTGAAGGATTCCTGGGACTTTTTAAAGAAAATATGGGAAAGTGAATATATTGACAATATGTTATCTATTACTGTGGATGTAAAGGAGCTTTTTACGGTAATACCACAAAATATAGGTTTAGAGTGGTTTGAAAAGATTTTAGCTGAAATGGACTGGTTGACACAAGCTGAATTTAGAAATGTGCTTGAGAATATGGAACTAGTTTTAAAATACAATTTTATTTACTTTGAAGGTGATTATTATCATCAGAAGGAAGGGGTGACTATGGGGTCCGCTTGTGCCCCTAGTTACGCTAATCTGATAATGTTATATTGGGAAAGGGAATTCGTATTTAATTCTGAATTTAATAATAACATAGTAAAATATTTCCAGTTTTTAGATGATATATTTATTTTGTGGAATGGTACAAATGAAAATATAGAAAGATTTATACAGTATATTAATAATACCACAGAGTTTTTGAAATTTACCCATTCCGTAGAGACGGATGTGGTGCATTTTTTAGATGTGGAGCTTTCAAAGGATAGGAACAATAAATCATACAAATCTACTATATACAGGAAGGAGAATTTCTCGAATACCTATCTGCATTATGAAAGTGACCATTCTTATCAGCTTAAGAGAAATATAGTTAAGGGACAGATGATAAGAATGGCATGTATGATTTCTGATAACAATGAATTTTTGAAAGAAATTGATTATGCGGGTGGTTTATTTGAAGAAAGGGGATATCCAATGGATTTAATTGCATCAGTCAAAAAATATGTGGCAATGGGTAGGGGAACTAGATATATGCCGCTCCTGAAACAAGATGCAGAAAGTGATATAGAACAAGCAAAAAGTGACGATGAACAAATAAATAAAGATGACGAACAAGCAACCAATAAAAACCATGGTGACGAAATTACAAACACAGGGGCAAAGAGTGAATTTGAAGTTACACCATACCTTACGACTACACATTTTTATGGGATAAAATGGTTGAGTAAAAGTATACATGAGGTGTGGGACATGTTCAGAGGTATAGCATCTAAATCAGAAGTTTTTAAGAATGATTTAAGGTTTAGTTTTAGAAGGAATCTCAACATAAAGAATATAATGGAAAGGAAGAAAGTACAGAATAATGAAACCAAAAAGAAACATGGAACCTATAAATGTGGGAGATGTGGGCAATGTCCCTATATTTTGGAAAGTAAGGAAATAAAATTACCCAGAATACAATTAACTATTTCAACCAAAAAATATAGTAGTTGTTACTCTAAGGGTGTAGTCTATTTGGTGATATGTAAGGCCTGTGATAGTTACTATGTGGGAAAGACGGAAAGATGTCTAAAAAATAGAATTTATGAACATGTTAGGGACATAAATAGACGCAACGAAAATAATGCACTTTATAGACATGCACTTAATTGTTCCAATGCTGATTTTAGATTCTGGGTACTCGAAGAGGTCGAATACCCAGAGAGGGGGGTGACTGGGAGACCAAAATAGAATATAGAGAAATGATATGGCAAATGAGATTAGATTCAAGTTGTGGTAAAGGTCTCAATAATCATATATCCATCACACCAGCCCTTAAGATTTTAGCAATGGATCCAAAAATAATTAAGGGGTAATGAGGGTATTAATAATTTAAGTATTTTTTACTTATGTACTCTACCAATAGATATGCATGTTCTAGGAGGCAGTTCCTTAGACATTTTTACAGGCATTTTTATAGTCATTTTTATAGTCATCTTTATAGTTATTTTTATAGTTAATTTTATAGTCATTTTTTAATAAGTTAGTGAACATCTAAGTTTTTATGTACTTATTTAAGTATGTATTTATTTAATGCATTTTATATAATTTAAATAATTTTTATGTATATAGGTATTTTTAATATTGGTATTTAATATATTTGTATGAATAATTAATCATATAAATTTTAATATACAGTATTTATTTAACATATTGTCAAGCATATAATATAATATATTAATATATTAATATATTAATATATAAATGTATGAAACAAAGTACATAAGTAATATACATAAGCTTGTGTTACATTAATGGTATTCTGAATATCATTAATTTTATTAGTATCAAGATATTAATAGTTGTGGAATTTTTACCTGGTCTCTTTGATGGGAATAGGCATTTGCACTTTTAAAATAAGAAGATTGTGGTTCTTTTTTTCTTATTTTTTAAAAACTATGAAATATGTGTTTCTTTTTATTCATGTGCACATATGTATATATACATTTTTTCAATATTGGTGTAATTCAGGGTGATTGTATAAAACGGCCATTTAACCTGTGACTTTAAAAAGTTAACAGGCAATTAGTCCAAAAAGACTTTCATTTGTTGATTCAAAAAGGAGAATCTATAAAAGAGCTTTTAATGTGGAAAACATTATTCTGATGAAGTCTCCCGTGGTAGGAGACGAAAGCGCTTAATGGACTTTTTATGAATTATTGGATTTTGAGTCTTGTTCTTGTTTTAGTCTTTTACAATAAATTTTTGTTTATTTCGTTCGTCGTACTGTTTCCTTGAGCATTAGGACAACCTTTATGGTGCCGGATTACGGGTTTTTTGAAGTTTTTTTCTGTGTGCTGCTTGGTTAACAATTGACATCTACCACAGTCTGTACACAGGCCAAGGTACATATTCGCAATACACACACTTTTGACAATCATCATATGTACACAGACCACCCTACTGTACACACTACCACTGAATGCCCAGGTTATGCCCTCAAATATAACCCCTACTATACATAACATGTCTGATATCTCACTGGCTTGTTATCAGGTATGATGTCAATAAATAATGGTGTACTGAACATATGCACCGCTTACTGCATGACATATGTACAAAGGTTGACAGAGTTGTGGCTGGAGGAACAAACACAGGGCCAGTATTGACATGTTGCTGTGATAACCTCATACATTTACTGTTGTAACAGGGTTTGTTGTGACATATGTCCTATGAGGGATATGAAGTCAGTAACTCTCATGGCTGTCACCATGTATTGACTGCAATCCTCAGACTATGCTTCTGCAGTTCTAAGATAGGTAATCTATGAGTAACACAAGACACATAAGACTCCAAACGCTGGCCAGTCTGTAGATAACCCTACAGGTGGGAGTTTCCTCAAACAAATTACACTGTCATGACAGGTATTAAATCATGTAGACTAGCCATATCCACACAAACCCTGTTAAACCAACAGTACTCCAAATGCAGAAGAGCAAAACTTACATTCTCTAGTCCTGTCTGGAACATCCCCCTCCTGTTTTTTGGCCTGTCTCCACAGTGTATTTTGTTAGAGGCATATCCCACTACCATTTGTGATGCTGTTTGCCAAACACCAACATGAAGTCCTGCTCACACTGAATGAAAAGGACCAACACCCACCATATGTTCCTAGTTATAGGAGTTTGTTTCCATGCAATTGGCTACGGGAATGTTACCACAGCTGTTCCACATGCAATCAGCTAGTGGGTGATTGCAATTCGTGCACAGGCCATCAGCTGATCATGAGCATCACTTACAAAACACAAGCTGCTGCCTAAGCAAAGCAGGTGTACTTCTCCACATCCACCAGAGAGGGAGTGAGAGAGACAGACAGAGACAAAGTAAGATGGGGGGGGGGTAGGAGAGTAAAAGCTAAGCATGTTTGTGTTACACATTTACCTGTAGGGGGTTTCAAACCCCTGTCTGACTATGTATTGCTATTACATGTCTATGCAGTTATTGCATGTGCCACAGAGCTTACATGTTGGGGAGTTGTCCAAAGGGTATATTTGATGGTGAGTGACATCAGCAACAGTGATAAAGGAGGGATAAGGTAGGTGTAGTGCATGTGCCTGTCCACAAGAAAAGGTGTCAAGGACAACACAGCCACACTCTCTCTCAGGGAATCACACACATTATCACAGTTGGCAGGGTCAGGATTAGACTTCCTAACTGGTTTGCCACACTACAGTAATATGCAGGTATCACATGCGACACAGAGGTTATCAGGCTGATATATGGGCAAAGGGTATGTCAAGGTATCTGACATCAGAAGGCATGCTTCAGTAGGCCCATGGGAGGTGTAGTGAGTGTGAATGGCATCCAAATCATTATACTCCACACACAAACACACACACACACACACACACACACACACACACACACACACACACACACACACACACACACACACACACACACACACACAGACACAGGTTGTTAGTACTGACATGCATGGGTATATTGCTTCACAGGTGTGTAGTGGTTGACTGTGCCAGAAGGCTGTACAAGGCTAGGTAAATGGTATACCTTGGCATCAGGCCACATGATAATGGTCTGTAATGTGGCTCAGGGTTGTAGTGTCTGGATTGGCCCAGACAGGTGCTTACTGTATTCACCATCCACTTATCTGGGTTACTATTGTGGGTGGCCAGTGCTGTGCAATGCTTGCCATGTATGTGTTCTATATTCCAGAGCATGGATGCTGTCTGGGATGTTCACATGTCCCACATGCATGTTCTGTGACATGTGGAAGTGTACCTGGGGTGTCTGGGGCATGTTGTGTAGACAGATTGTTATCATCAGATGTGCCATTCCGGACCTCATGTGGTGCGAACTGGCAATGGAAACCAGGTTGACCCTGCACCTACATTGACAGCATGATACAGGTATTCACTGGTGTCAATGGGATATGTCCATACAGGCATGTGTATAAGCATGGTATGTCCTTTGTGGGTTACATTTGCTGACTCTTCAGTTGTTGCAGGCATCCAGTGTGGAACATAACGAAGGAGCACTGTATGCAATGATTTGCCTATTGTAGGGATGGGACAGGGTGCCATGTCCTCTGTAGTCCACTGCAATCACACCATAGTTACTGTCTGTGGGAAATATGCAGGGAACTACCAAAACAGTGGTTGTTGCCTAGCCAAGTGTGTTTGTGTCTGAGACATGGGTGGAGAGTGTTCTCTAGGTAATACAAGGGTTGCCTATATTGTTCCCCAAGCCATGATGTCACATGTAGGGGCATGGATTGTCCACCCCAGCCTGTTGCTGGTTCACATCTGTTATCCTTGTAAGGTGGACATTGTGACATATAATGGGCCCACCATATAAGAAATGTGCAAAACCCACTCCACAGTGAGTCCTTTTATTACAAACTCACAGCTACCTCCACACAGGATACTAATGACAAACACACACACACCAAGTCTCACAGTTGCCATGTCTGGGATTAGAACTCCTACCTAACTAGTACATCACACGGCAGCACTACACAGTTATAGCACACACCATGAAGCTTACTGGGCTTCTTTTTCCCCAAAGGTGTATTTCAAAGTGAATGACATCAGCAAGCTTGCCAAAGTAGGGCACTGGAAGTTGTAGTGACTGTGAATGGCCTCAAAAGCATTGATACCTACACAGACAAACACACACATGCAAAGTTTTACAGTTCCCATGTTTGGGATTAGAACTCCTACCTCACTAGTACATCACCCTACAGCATTACGCAGTTACAGCACATGCCACAGAGCTTACTGGGATAATCCTTTCCCAAAGGTGTATTTCAAAGTGAATGACATTAGCAGGCTTGCCAAAGTTGGGCAATGGAAAGTGTAGGTCATACATGCCTTGCCATGACAATTCCCTGACTATGTCTTCCCACAATATATACTTCCCTGGATCCCTGTCTAGCAGGGTGAATGACATGATCCCTGGGGTCAATTTCCTATCTCCCATCCCATCATCAAGGTTCCTTTTGAAGAGGTCTAAAGAGGCACTCTGCTTGACATGTATGGGTAGTCTATTCCAGAGTCTGGGGAGTCTCTGGGTCAGGAGCACACCCCTCCAGCATGTATTGTTCATTGTGATGACAAGGGTTGGATCTCTGAAATGTGTGGGTGTGAGGGATTTGGATTTCTTTAAGTGTAGCATGTCCAACAGCTCTGGGTTTAACATGGCATTGTATGTTAAGCAGAGATCACCTCTGAGTACACAATATGTGACAGAGTATAGCTGGATGATTTTCAGATAGTCAGCATAGGGCATCTGGTTTAGGCCTGTGATTTTTTAGTGAGGTATGTCTGCAGTCTTTCTAGTTGTTGCAGATGTCTTGTGAGGTACATACCAAACGGGGCATTGGTAGTCTGTACTGGGTCTACTGAGTGATGACTACAGTGGGACAATGGCCTCCTTTTTCCTGGATGTAAAGCCCTTAGTGATGAGGTGTGCCACATAGGTGGATTTCTTGACTGTTGTGATGATGTCATTATCTAAGGTGAGAACACTGTCCACCTGTGTCCCTAAGTCTCTTATCACACTTTAGGTGTTTAGTGTACTGCCACCTATGTGGTACTTCACGGGTAAATGTCCCTTTCCAAAGGGGATAACTATACATTTCTTGGCATTGAGCTTGAGGCTATGGCTCAGGCACCAAGCATCTCTTTCTGTAAGACCCTTCTGTAGAATATCCACATCATGTGGGGATTCAATATTAGCTCCCAGTTTGCAGTCATCTGCGACCTTTGTTAGCCAGAGTCCCTTAGTGTTGGCCTGTACTTCAGAGCACTAGATGCCAAACAAGAGCGGTCCCAGGACTGAACCCTGAGGTACTCCAACTGTCACTTGTCTTGGACTGGATTTGGAGTCACCTACTTTTACAGTGTGGGTTCTGTCATAACAGCAGTTGGCAACCCATTGGGTGATGTAGGGATTAATGGCCAGCTTGGTATGTTTATCTATGATTCCAGACTGGGGGATGGTGTTGAAGGCCTTGGCGAGGTCTGGATAGGCTGTGTAAACCCCCTTATCCTCATCCACAGCTCTGGAGACTGATTCAAAGATGTCAGTCAGATTCAGGAGACATGAGTGGCCCTTCACAAACCCAACCTGGGTGGGGTCCAGTGTTTGCAGGTTGCCAATGTCTTTGTTTATAAGTTCCATGATAATACACTCCATGGCCTTGCAGATCAGGCACGTCATACTACTGGGGCTGTAGTTCCCTGGATCAAAGTTGGATCCCTCCTTGTGGTCTGGGATAACTGTAGCTGTTCGCCATGCAGTGGGCATGAAGCCTGAGGTGTGGCTATTATTAGACATGGCACATAGATGAGGAGCCAGTTCATTTTGTAGTTCATGTAGTACACAGCCCGGGATGTTGTCTGGTCCCATGAATGCTGTTTTCTTAGCTCTGGAGAGTGTGGTTTTTATCTGTGTGACCATTATTACTAGAATCTGGCAATTTTTCAGTGTTGAGATGGACCCTTTAGGGGGTGGGGGGGGTGCAGTTGGCACTGAATCTATCTGCCAGTATATTGACAATATTCTTGGGAGCAGTATATTTAATGCCATCCTGTTGTAGCTCAGAGCAGATCTGAGCATTGTCATTTAGATTCCTGACATAGCTATAGAATGGCTTGCAGTTGTCTTTGGCATCTTTGTCTATATTATGTTCATAACTAGCTTTGGAGGATTTTATGAGGGATCTCAGCTTCTTACTGAGGCTGGTAAGGGAGTATTTTGCATCCTGGAAATTCCCTTGTTTCAGCAACAGTTTCTTCCTTTTGTTGCACAGTTTGGTTATGGCAGGGGGCCACCATACTGGCTTCCTTTTCTTGGTGGGGAGTGTCTTGATTCTATTTGAGATGGCACAATTCATGCACGAGTGGATATACTCGTACAGTGCCTTAGTGTAGGATTCATCAGTCATCCTTTCAGTTCCTGTCTGCATGGGTGTCATGACACTGACATGTGTAGCATGATGTTGGCTTTGGAGATGTGTGTAGCATGATGTTGGCTTTGGAGATGTGTGTTACGGAGGTTTCCTTACTGGGGTGTGGGGATGGGATGCGGATGTTAAGGGTGATTAACTTATGAGCAGACCTGACCACCAATGAGGTGACCATAGGTGTGGAGCATTGATGTCCCATGTTGGTAATGACCAGGTCTGGGATATTTGAGCCCCTGGTGGGACTATGGGTTACTTGATCCAGGGCATTGGGAATTATGACTTCTGAGAACCGTTGGGCACACGTGTTGGTACACAAGTAGTCTTCCCAGTTAATGGCAGGATAGTGTAAGTCACCCAGTATTAGGGTGTTTGGTTGTATCATAACATTTCCCAGTATGTTTAGAAAGGTGTAGTGGGAATCTTGGGGCATGGTGGGGGATCTGTAGCAAGCTATACAATTTGGATTGCAGTCTTACCTAGTGTTAGTTGCACCCGGAGTATTTCAGACACATTCTGTTGGGCAAGTAACCTGGTGGTGTTAATATCCTTGGGGAATATGGACTTTGCTCCACCTTTAGTGTTTGGTCCTGGTTTGGTGGCTGACGGGTGTGGTAAGAGCTGTACCTGGTATTGCAGGGGTGCTCTCTGGAGCCTTGGAGCAGGTCTCTGTTACTGCACAGATATCGATGCTCACCATTTTAGGTGTGCCTAGTGACTGTGAATGGCCACAAAAGCATTGATCCCTACACACACACACACACACACACACACACACACACACACACACACACACACACACACACACACACACACACACACAGAGTTTCATAGTTACCATGTCTGGGATTAGAACTCCTACCTAACTAGTATATTACACTACAGCATTACACAGTTATAGCATGCACCATGGAGCTTACTGGGATACGTCTTCCCCAAAGGAGTATTTCAAATTGAATGACATCAGCAGCCCTGCCAAAGTAGGGCAATGGAAATTGTAGTGAGTGTGAATGGCCTCAAAAGCATTGATACCTACACAAACACAAAGCTTTACAGTTGCTATGTCTGTGAAGAGAACTCCTACCTAACTAGTACATCAAAATACACCATTACTCAGTTATAGCATGCACCACAGAGCTTATAGGGCTACACGTTCCCCAAAGGTGTATTTCAAGGTGAATTATATCAGCAGGCTTGCCAAAGTAGGGCAATGGGGAGTGTAGTGACTGTGAATGGCCACAAAAGCATTGATCCCTACACGCACGCACACAGTTGCCATATCTGGGATTAGAACTCCTATCTAACTAGTACATCACACTACAGCATTATGCAGTTATAGCACACACCATGGAGCTTATAGAACTACACTTTCACCAAAGGTGTATTTCCATGTGAATGACATCAGCAGGCTTGCCATAGTAGGGCAATGGGGAATGCAGGGTGTGCTCATGGGTGAAAAAACATTCATTTGGAAGCAGACACGGAACACTCAGGCACACACAGGTTTATATTTCACTTGTACATGTATACAACTGCTAGATGAACACTGACTTGTACAGTCATGTTACACAGTTATCACAAGCACCACATACACTATAGTGCTGGGGGATACCAGAGGCAAATGTCTAAAGTGATTGACATTTGCACATCATGTGGTTTTAGCCAATTGGATGTGTGCTGGATGGGACAGGCCTCATGATGAGAGGCTATTTATCACTGTCTGCCACTCTCTTCCACACATGTATGTATATGTCATTTTGGCCTATTATAGTGTGTTGTCCTTGGATATATGTATTTATTCCTATCCAATGTATGTGCAAAGCATGACTGGTGTGCAATATGGAGTGTGTGCACAAACATTTGTGACTGTCAGATATGTATAGTCCACTGTTGTTGCCAGACATGGGGTTCATTTCTCTGTTGGACCATGCCCAGTAAGACCTTTCAGTATTTTATTGTCATATATGGGCTTTGTTTCTCTAAGTGTGGGAGCATGCCCAGTATGACTTTTGTATTGAATGTGTGAATCCATTCCAGGTAGGTTGTACTCCAGTGGAGGTTTTTGTGTTCTTCACCTACAGCTAGCAACCTGTTTCTGCGGGATATCTGTAGATCAGTTGACAATATGGGGTCAAAATGTGCAAAGGATAGTGGGTTACTGTAGGTAATTGTGTCAGTGCTGCTTCTGCTACATGGTTTTGGTGTTAGCAGAGATATTCAGACATATGTACTGTTTTACACTGTGATGTTTTATGTCATCAACTACTGTCAGGTATACAAATTTGCTTGCAGTAATTTCCTGGGGAACACAGGGTGAAAGCAGCTGTGTCCACTATTGTGGTGTGCAGCCTAAATATTCTTGCACAGTTATGCCATTCTGGAGGGGAAGCAGCAGACACTTGCTGATGGGTCTGTGGAAATGGTTCAGCACCTTGGTACACTGGTGGCTCAGGATCTCATGCTTGTACATCCATCAATGTGACAGTATGGCCGTATCCTGCTGTGGACATACCTCATAGCTGTACAGATTCGCAAAGGTTACCCAGAGGCATGGGTCATATTTCTGGACATTACCCCTTCACATGTCGTTTACAAGCAGGTTTATAGCCACCCATTCCTGTGTTTGCAGGCAGGGATAGTATGTGCACACGGCTGAGTTTCAGACTTCACACATGCAGTGGCGTCCCTGCTCCTACCCCCCTCTATTATTCTATCCTCTTCCAAACATTATGCTAACATTATCTGATAAGTTCCCTATAGTTATCACTTCATCCTACAGTTCATGCAGTAGGACATGGTGGACATGTTACTGGGATTTGTCCACATGGCCTTGCAGTTGGGTTCTATGGACTGTGTTATGTTATTTGGGAGTCCATGACATAACATATATTGGCAGTATGGGTGAGACACAGGCCTTTGGCAGAGGACTGTAAGGCATTTGGTAGTGATGCAGGCCAGTTGTAGCAGGCCATTCCATTGTGTCACTCCTACAGTCCCAGACTGCAAGCCACTATATTCCCCTGGGATGACAGGGTAGGTGTGCAAGGTGTTAATGTCAATAGTTTCTGTCATTATTGATCCAGTGTTGTGGATGCTGGCAGGGTGTTGCTTACAGCTAGGGACACACCTGCATGGAACACCTCTTCAGCATGCTGCATTCTGTGGCAATTTCCATATAGAGGTGGTGGTCATATTGTACTCATTCCCAGCAGCAGGGATAAGACCTGTGAGGTACCTGTGGGTGATGGTGGGGTGAACTGGGTGCATGTGTGCTTTGGACACTACTTACATCTGACTCACAGATATAAGTGGGGCATTCCACTTATGCCGACTTGTGCAGGAACATCAGCAGTTTCTCAATACTTCATACTTGTGACCTTTGTGGTGTGCCAGTGTTTGGCCAGATGACATTGGTATTCCATACTACAAACCCAACTAATGTGCTGCTAACCTCTATGTACAGTTCCAAAGGTGTGTCCATTTGACAATAACATATTATACACTGTCTGTCTGGGGTACTTCCACCAGTGTACTGTTTGTATGTCTGGGCCCACATTCATGCCATGTTCATTTTTCAGATGGTGACAGATGTTACATACCAACAATTATTATGGCTTACTGCTGGAATGTGTTTTGCTGGGATGCATTTTGTTTGGCACTGCAGTTGTGAGAACTTGTTCCTGTCATTGGCAGTACTGGCCAATGGCCACCAGGACAAACCTCACCATGCCTACATGCTGACAACTCTCACACAATATATAACACACACCAACCTAACACACGCAGCCCTGCATATTGTACACATGCTACAATCTATCCTGCTACTTTGGCCGGCTCAGGTAATCTGTGCTCCACTGTTATTATACCTACACATACATGTTACTACATTTCTACATAGGATTGTGGTGGGGGCCACACCTGACAACTGTACATATTTGCTATGACTGTACTGGTATTTCAGGTACTCCATTTCATTATGTATTCTGACCTATCATTCAGACTAGAGGCATATCAGTGTACTACAGTTCTTAGGTTTTATTGACCTACATTTCAGTTTCAGACTTCTTACCCTTCAGAACTAACATCCCACTGCCTGTCCTGTTGTAGTCTGTCTGTGTAGGTCTGGAGGGGGGATGTTCTCCATAGCCATCAATCAGAGGCCTTAGCACAGCTTTTTTTGTTTGTCTATGCCTGTCCTGCTGGCTGAGACTGTTGTTGGTTATGTGAGCCTCCCTGACTGGCATGTGTGTGTCCTATGGACACACATTTGGCCCACCACATTTCCTGCAGTGGGTTTTGTCACCTTGTCTAGTACTGGCTACTATGGTGACACCAGTATTTGTTACAGTTTTCGTGCTGCCACTATAGGTGTCTACTATCTGTTGGTATCCCATTCAGCCACCTGATTCCCTTGCATGCTCGCATCCATACCATTGATACAAGTAACAAAACATATTACTCCATTCAGCAATTGATAGGGAGTGTGACTTACCTTGTGGCTGTGCCAGTATTGCGGATGGTACTGGAGGGCTGACTATGTCAGATGCACATAGTACACTCCCTATACATGGTTAAACACAGGTAGTCTCATGTTTGGCATCCCTTTTACTGTATGTGCAAGCCAGAGAGAGGTGTCATTACCTGGGTTCCTACCGTATCAGTGTATGTGATATGAGTTGCCTCTTTGCCAAGGCCTGGGCATACTGGGCATGCCTCCTTCTGCCTACTGGGGCAGGATCAGGTTGTTCCTCCTCTGAGTCACTCTGTGCCTATGCAGGCCTTGGCAATGGTGGGCAGCTGTGTGGCCCTGCCCCATGCTGTTCCTGTTGCAGCTGTTTCTGCAGGATCATATTGTGTAGCATGGCACATACGATGACAATTTGGGTACATGTAGCTGGTGAGTACTGCAAGGCTCCACTGGATATGTCCAGGCTCCAGAACCGTGACTTTAGCATCCCAAACACACACTCTGTTATGATTCTGGTCTGTGTGTGTGCCTCATTATGGAGTTCTTGTTCAGGTGTGTGTGCATTTCTGATGGGTGTCATCAGCCATGGCTCCAGTGCGTAACCAGCATCCCCCACTAGGTGGCCATAAGGGATGTCCCCATTGGCAAAACTCTGGCACAGCTGCATCATATGCCGGATGTGGGAGTCGTGCTAGCTTCCACGGCAGCCAGAACACACATTCATTATAATGCCCTGGGCATCACACATGACCTGGCAGTTGATGGAGGGGAAGCACTTGTGATTGATATAGACCCTACCCCGCTCACCAGGTGGTGCTCGGATGTGTATGTGCGTGCAGTCTATAGCACCCACTACCTCAGGGTATTCTGCTATTTGGTAGAAGAGACGCATATTGCTGGTCAATGCCTCACGGCTGTTGTAGAAATATACATGCTCACCGGCATGTCCTGACATGGCATCCAGGAACTAGTGGAGTACCCTGGATGCTGATGCCTGTCAGATCCCCATGATATCCCCACTTGGCTTTTAGAAGGTACCTGTGGCTAGTATTCTTAGGCCTACACATACCTTGGTATCCACTGGGATGGGTTTCCCTCTGTTGGATCTGTGTGTGAGGCGTGGCCGGCACAGCTCAACAATTTGCTGTATGATGTCCCTGTCCACCCTACAGCTCTCCACTAAATCCAGCTCATGAAGACCCTGGTAGATTACCCTGGGTCTGTACATTCTTCTCCTTTTCCTCACTGTGGGTTGGTCATCAGCATTCTCATCCTCACCACCCTCAGCCTCTTCCACATGTTGATTTATGAGAGCTAATGCAGCCCTTATCATTTTGTTGCTTTTGTTTGGTAAAATTTCCCAGCTTGTATACACTGGTGGTCTAGAGTTTGTGGGAAAAAATAGAGGGGAAATGTGTTTGCATAGTTTATAGTAGTGTGCTGGGCTGGGCTGCTGCCTGTGTAATTGGCTGATTCTGATACATTTCACCTGCCAGCTATGCTAGTTCTCCTTGATTACCTTCCTACTGCTGTTTTCCCTTCCCATTGCCTTCCTGTTTAAGCTCCAAGGTGCGCTGTGCAGACACAGTGCTCAGATGTGCACGGAGCTGCTATTTCCTGGTTTACTTTTATTTTTTTTGTTTAAAACACGGTGCGCAGCGGGCACACATTCTTAGGCAATGTAAAGAGTGCTTGGTTGCTTCAGACACACCCCCTTGCTTTGCTCTGCTAAGCTAAAAGCAAACCCAAGCCACAGGGCTCCAGTAAGCTTACAGTATGCCTGACACACCCCTCTATGATGTCAGCTAGCTCCTAGGCTTGCACCACAGTCTTCCTCCACCTACGTGGTTGGGTGCAGGCTAGCCATGAGGGGAAATCTGGAATTCAGTATCATTACCCTCATTTGCATAGGATTGCCTGCTAATACCTAGTTACAAGTCGGACACTGAGCCTTCCCCCTTAGCAACTACTATTCACTGGCCATATTGTCTTCTGCCTGCCATTAAGTATAATGGAAAAATTGTGATTTTGGCTAGAATGCTTTTTTCAAGGTTTTTTTTTTAATTTTCAGGCTGATCCTGTTTGCACGCCGCTGCCCTACACTTAAACAGCCGAAATCGTCCAAAAAAATTATTTGTTTTTGTTTTTGCAACAGCTTTCCATGCCAATGGCCATATTACTGGCCATTGGCATGCTTTGCACGTTATGTACACCCTTTATTTGGAGCTGTCATGCTTCCGTTTTGTAGTTTGCAGAAATGTACTCGGTTACTAACCGAGTACATTTCTACAGATTACACTAGTCCTGCACAGCTGGCTGCCAGCTTCCTGGATCGCAAATTCACCTCATTTACATGGTTTTCATCTCCAAATGGGGTAATTTGCATACAGGAGCTGTGTCCGTGCAGGAATTGTACAGGAGCGCTCGTGCATGTCCCGGGAGCTTGTTCCTGGATCTCTCGGCAGCCATATTGCCTTCAGCAGCTCCTGCACTATTCCTGCATGCCGTGCAGAGCTCGCTGAATCCTGGATAAAGTCCCTTTGCTGTAAAATGCAGGAATTATCCCAACATCTAGTACCTAGAGCATCAATTTCTGTAGAAGAAAAAAAATGATAATGTACCTCCAGATCCCAGTGCTTTACTCTTTTAAGCATTAAAACATAATCCAATGTATTGTAAAGTAGCATTTATTACTGTAACAAACATTTTAATAGCTCTCATATTTATTGTATCTATTAGCAAATCATCATGTGTAAAAGAAGATGTGCACCATTATTCAGCTCCCACCTATCCTTGTCACAAACTTCAATACAATTAGAAATGACAACATTCATCAGCAAAGTAAAAATAATTACACTAAAAGGGCCCCCTTGCTTCACCACTTTCCTTATTAATAAAGATGATTCAGCATTCACTAATATTCTCATCTTAAAGATAGCATAAAGTGTTTTCAGGACACAATAACTTGGAACTATTTTTATAAGCAGGCAAAATGTTGCATGCTTCAAAATCACAAATGTTATCAAATGCCTTTTCCACACTGCATGACATTAGCATCCATCTTTTACCAACATGAAGAATACTATCAACAACTTCTTAATTAATTATAGTAAGTCATGTAATTTTTTACCCTTTATGTCAGTTATTCTCATTAGGGATAATAAATAATTACCAATCATGGGATGGGTAAGGCCAGTCTATAAACAAATGGGATAGGTTATTTTGAGCACAAAAAGGGAAACTGGCTAGAGTTAAAATGTCCCACAATGCAGGTAGCCTAGTAATTACAGATAAACCTGTGGATCTTCTTTTATAATTAACTCTATATATATGTTTTTCAGTATATAAACAGTCAACATTATTATTGTCTAAATGAATGGTATATTTATAAAGCAAATGTTTGTAAGTCATTTTTATCTTATGATTATAGATTTGTTCCCATAGTAAAGAATCAGCCTTAATTTTTTGTCTGAAAGAGATCAGCCAATCTTCTCACTGTGAAGAACAAAGACTCATGCTATAGTGAATTTTCCATGATATCCAAAAACTCCAATGTGTATAGATGTGCACCAGTTAGCATATTTATTCCTTTTCCAGTTTTAATTCTGTCAGTGACATCCTGTGTTGCAGCTGAAGCTATATACTATATGTATGATCAGAAAACACAAATGGATGATACCCCATCTCACTTAGATATCAAAACATAATCAAGTTTAGTATGTATATGACCTATTTTGCATTATTTATATAGCTTACCTAAATCTAGGACTCTAAACATAGTTTTTACACCAGGAGGGAACTCATTCAAGCAATAATCCATGACAGTGTGTGAGTATATCAGGATTTAGCCACAGTTGTTGTGGTTTGATCATGAGGGCGAAGCCCAAGTGAGTAAACATGGCCAAACATGGTTAAATCCTGATATACCCACAAATAGGAGATGATTATTGTTTTTATACAATGGCATTATCTTAAATAATGTCTTTGTATAATGGCATTTCAGTCTTCTTCTAAGTTGTCTTCTCTAGGCTGGTGTACTGTGTTTGCATATGGGACTTGCATTACCACACCTGCACAGTACACCAGTGCAGTGCAGGAGAAGCAATGGTGAAAGGAGAATCTTTGCTGCTGTTTTTTTTTTTTTAATGTTTACAAAATCAGTAATTTATGAGGGACAGTGGAGAAATATAAAGTGAATCAGGGATCTATCTATTTCTTTAGTTTTGCAGAACGTACCTACGTACCTGATTTTTCTCATATTTTGCTGTCCCCCCGCATATGCCAATAGAAAGTATGGCTGCTCAGTGGTACTTCAGAGGCCAAACCTTTTTCTATTGCTATATATTGGATTTACAATGGCCAGGCTGTCCAGTCTGCTTGCTCATTTTTGGATACAATGAGCACTCATTGTATAAGTATTTGAAACCAAAGGTTACATTTATAGTCCATCAAAAAAAATGGCCAGCACCAAGCTAGTGGAACAAACTTATTTATTATAGTGGCAACACCATCAAGGTAATGTGGGAACCACAATACCCCAAAAAATATAATCAGACTAGTTTCGGCATAACCTGCCTTCCTCAGTGATAACACATAACTAAAAATACAGAACCTTATATACATTAAGTCACAGATACAAAAGCTTCCAACTGATTAATTATAGATATTCATTTAAACCTGGGTTAAACAACCCCCCCAACTTAATTATCCAACTTTTCTCCTTTTGATTTAAAATAGTATGCCAACCCACCTTGGAGATCCTGTCCCCCTCAATATGATCAATTATAACAAATTTGAACTGTGCTGAATTATGTTTGATTGTATGTTTATATAGGGAGCTAGACACCCTTTAATTCCTGATGTCACTTAAATGTTCAGATATACAAATACGTAAGGACCTAGAGGTCTGACCAACATAAAAGACAGAACATGAATAAGTTGCCAAATAAACAAGCCAATCAGTACTACAATTCCCAAAAAATTTAATGTCATAAACATTCAATGTATTTCTACTGGTAAATTGTTTAGACTTAAATATGTATCTACAGAAGGAACAGTGGCCACAGGGTACTCAGCCAATCAGTTTGTCCCTAACTAGTGTTAGTTGTTGTTTAGAAAGTTCTGATCCTCCCCTGTGTTTATAATGACTGAAATAAGAACCCAACGTAGGTCCCTAATGGAAGGAAAATAAGCATTTGGATGTAAGAATTTCAGACATTTCATTATTAGCCCATAGAATACCCCAATGTTGTTCAATAATATCTCTAAGTATATTAATATTATGACCAAAAGTGTTGACAAACCTAATGGGTGGTGTCTCATCCACATTCTTATCCTTATATTCCAATATAGTGGATCTCTCCTGTTGTGATGCCCAGTTACTGGCAGTCATAATATTATCATATTCACATCCCCTGTTCTTAAACCTATGAATAAAATCCTGTTTATAATATTCACATGAGTTCTTGGAAGAACAAATGCATCTGATTCGCAGAAATTGAGACTTAGGAATATTCCTGGTGATATGTCTAGGGTGAAAGCTGGTGGCATGTAGTAAGGTGTTATACTCAGGATGTTTGCAAAAGACCTTAGTACCGAGTGTATGATCAGCCTCCCTAATAATAGTGACATCCAAGAAATTAATTTGCTGGGCATGATAATTAACTGTAAACTCAATGCCCCACTTGTTGTCATTCAAATATTGTATAAACTCTTGCAAATAGGAGCTGTCAGCCCTCCAAACCATCCAGCAATCATCCAAATAACACCTCCATATATCAATCTCATCTAAAAAGATATTATGATTGATATCATAAATCAATTGCTCTTCCAAAAAACCCATAAACAGGTCTGCATAAATGGGAGCAAAGGATGCTCCCATTGCAGTACCCTTAACCTGCCAGTAACATTTCCCATAAAAACAGAACACATTCTTATTCAGAATGTGTTCTGCAAGGCACACTAATAGAGTATTAAAACCTGGAGAATATATTTCAGCCTTATTTAACCAATATTCAAGGGCTTCCAAGCCAGCCCAATGGGAAATGTTGGTATACAGCACCGTGACATCCAAAGTGCACATAAGCCAATCTTGATTTAACTGCATATCCAAAATAATCTTTAAAAATTGAGTAGTGTCCTGAATTCTTGATCTAACATAACCCAATAAGAGTTTGAGATATTGTGTCAAAAAGGCCTACAGGGGCTCAGTCAGAGAGCCTCTGCCAGACGCAATCAGTCTACCCGGTGGCTTCTGTGGATCTTAATTTAAAGTCCCCCACAAGAGCTATATTTAAAGTGACCTTAGCAAAACAAAGTAGGTCAGAAAGCAAAGCATGTCTTTCAGTGGGTATAGCAGGAGCATAGAGAGCAACCAGTCTATACCAAGTGTCTATATACCAAACATTTACAGACAGTAAGCTTCCCATCTTACCAACTAGTACATCTAAACAAGCAATAGCAGAATTTTTATGAGAATTGAAATACTTAAACATGGTTTCTAAATGCACTGTTTCTGCACTGGTCTTTTACTTTTCTGAAGTATATACCATATTAGTCAAATATTCATTACGCTCCTCAGAAGAAGGATAGTCCACCCAAGTATGCCCTTCTGCATCATATTTATAACAAAAGAATGATGCTGTTTTCCCCATGTTCCAAAAGCCCACACACTGTGAATCATATTTTTTGGGATGGACCACCATTAAATAAGCAAATTCCCCATAGGAAAAACAGGATTTAGACTGACCAATATCAATAACTGTCCATTTATGGCCAACAATTCTTATAGCACTAGGCAAATGACGACAACCCAAAGTGTTGCACACTAGTCCACAGTTGTCTCTCATCCACAACAGCATGCACATCACATATTTTATCACAGTGTAC
Organism: Protopterus annectens; assembly: GCF_019279795.1. NCBI lineage: Eukaryota > Metazoa > Chordata > Ceratodontiformes > Protopteridae > Protopterus > Protopterus annectens. Next base: position 1,836,164,762 of record NC_056735.1, read on the forward strand.
TGTGACTTTATGTTTAGTTTGACACTTTTTACAGAAAACAGTATATAAGTTCCTTGGGTAATGTTGACTTTTAGACACAAAATAATGCAAAAAGTTTTAAGCCACATCAAAAAATTCCAAAGTCTATTATTCAAAGGTTCATTTCCGAACTGAATTAATGCCCTATATTCACAGTAGTCCACCTCAAAGGAGATTAAAAAAACACATCTGACAAAAAGTACCTATCTAAAGATTTGTCAATTTTACTTTCTGTTTTCACAATGGGGCAATGTAGTCCTGAAGAAAATCCTTTAGAAAAATCACTGGATTGTTTGGTAGCAGCATTGGTTGCATAAGTTCTAGATATTATACTAGAAGTCACTGTAGATTCACCCATAAATCATTAGCTTTAATTAGCATACTGAGGAACATCCACATTATCTCACAACCTCAAAGGGGACATTCACTACAAAGGAGAACATTCCTCCATAATCTCTCCCACAAAAGCATTATCTCGTCAGGAGGTTCCAGTTCTTCTGATATTTACACAAATACTGAGTCAGTAAGACCCCTGGAAGTAAGTGAACTCATTTCTGTTCCAGAATTCAATGCAGTAAAGTTTTCAGTACCATCAGAGACCACAGGCAATCCACATATCATACAGCAGGATTTGTCTGTCACTCCATTTTGTCTGTCACTCCATCACCTCCCCAGTCACTTCCACATTGGAAGTGAGTTCAAAAAGAGTAGGGGTGCATTATTAACATTAACATTTATTGTACCATACAAAAATAAATAAATTGGTTATTTACACTCTAATATTTTTACATTTATACTTCAAATTATTTACAAGTTATCAGCACAAAAGAGCTTAAGTAAACAATTATGTCTTTCATTCTTTTTTCTTTTATATTTACACTCAGCTCCTCTCTTCTTACACAGCCATCTTTTTATTTCAGCTAATACCTCATCCTCTTCCATTTTCTAGTTATATAACAAATTCTCACAACATATTTTTCCACTGCATGTATATTGTCACAAACAGTACTTTATCCCATTTAGCAATATCACATTTCTTTACCTTGTCACACTTTCCATACATCATATTCATATTTATACAGTTAAACCCTTCCCGTCTATATTCATTTTTAAACTCTCCAAATTCTTTATTCTGTTTGCAATCCAAAAAATTTTGTTGTTTCTTCCTCAGTATATTCAACACATATTCTTTCTGCCATCACCTTATATTCCATATTCCCTTTCCTCAATAATTTGTCTAATAAAAATTCTCTGCAAAAAATCCTCTGCTTCATAGAAATTTTCAAACCTTTTCCTTTTGTCTTTTATTGCCTTTTTTCATGATCTATTAACTCCTTCCATGGGTATATTCAACATGTTTTAAATCATGCTATTCTCTTCTTTTCTCATCAACCTCACTTGCTTTTAATTTCCATCATTTCATTTTAATCTCATACTATTTTTCTTCCATCCTGTCATTTTTATTCTTTTCTTCTCCCTGTTTCTCTTCTCATGCATTTTTATATTTATAATACAACACATTTCCTTTCATTTGTTTTCTCATCTTTTATCATTCTTATCCCCAGAATAAATGCATAGATGCTAAATGCACCATTGATTTTTTTTTATTTAAAACCACCTTGTTTTTTGTTATAAATTATCCATCTTTTCATTGAGATTAGCATTGAGCCCCAAATGAAGCTAAAAAATCTCAAATAACTTTTTCTGTTTGAGTATAAAACATACATATCCCCCCTAAATATACTATCTTTCCTAATACAGACATATTCAACATGTTTTACTCTAATGATAAATAATAAGTTTTCTACCCAGGTAACAGTTTTTATTTATTCCAATATCTCCCTCCAACTTATTACATATTCACATTCACCAAATGTCACTCCCAAAATCTTTATTTCTTTCATGTAAAATAAATATTCAACTTATTTTGTTTTATCTCACCAAATCACTTACATTTCATTTTAAATGCAGACTAGCTTTTGAAAACAGTGTTGAGTCCTTATTACAAACTGACTTATCCATCCCTTTTTTTGTTATTAGAACTAAAGCTTCTGCATATGTAAAACATATAGAATTTTATTCCATCTCCCATCCTGCCTCTCTTATTTAATGCATACATGGCTATACTACTGCATTAATTGCTAAAAGAAATAAGCATATACACATTGGATATCCCTGTTTTTCTCCTCCTTAATATTTGTTTTCCCACGCAACCATTTATTATAGCTTGTAACCATGAATTTTCATAACATTTCTCTATTTCATTAATATTTTTCTCCAATACTATATGCCTCTAAAATTTTCCACGTTGCTTCATGGCTCACTTTATCTAAGGCTTTAGCTATGCCACATGCTATCAGTCTTACTTCTTTATTTCTTTCAATATTATCCATACTACTTTTTTCACTATAATTAACATTTCTTTCATCTGTCTTCTTTGTAAACCATAGATCCCTTCCCCTACTACCTCATTCAATACTTTCTTCCTCCTTTTTGTAATATTTTCATAAATATTTTATAGTCAGTATTCCCTACTATTACAGACCTCCAATTTGTTATATTTTCTTTCATCCCTTTTCCATATAAATGTTATCACTCCAAAACATGTCTTCTTCTATTATACCTTCCTTTACCTATTCATGTAAAAAAACCTTCTCTTTCATCTGTATTGATTTCCGTATAATACTCATATCCTATACCATCCAATGCTGATGCTGATTTATTCTTACCTTCTTTTATCACCTTCTCCATTAATTCTATCGTTATATCATTTTCTAAAAAAAAATGTACTTTTTTTGGATTTTTTTTTACTTTCCATTCCTTTTGCCCATCCATTTTCTCTTTTTCATACATTCCTTCTCTCTCTCTCTCTCACTCTACCTTTCTGCAAAATTCTCTACCACCTCCATAATATCTTTTGTTTGTATTTTATGTTTTCTTTGCCATCTAAGGTAGCACCCATCCATCCTTCCTTCTCTCAGTTTTACTTCTTTTCCTAAGTAAAGGGGAAACTTCCCCTTCCTTTCTTTTCAGAAAAAAATATTTGCCTATATTAACATAAGTTTACTTTGTCTCTATTCTTTTCATACATCTGTTTTTCTATTTCCTTTTTTCCCACTTTCTTGTTTTATCTCTTTCTCATAATTCTGTAAAATGTCTTTATAGTTCAACTTATTTCTTTTTTGTTCATATATATATATATATATATATATATATATATATATATATATATATATATATATAATATATTTCTTCTTATACACAACTGACCACTATGTCCAATATTTATAAAAGGGTCTATATTAGATCACCAAAAAGACCAAATGTTGAATGGCTTAAAACCCCAAAATGCCATTCATCGAGGTGTTTTTTGTGAGACTGCAGTACAGTGAAGATCAGATAATTTGCCCTTTCCTCACTGTAGGGCAATCTCAGAGCTGGTATATATAATTATTGGGGGGGGGGTAAGATGCACAGCCCCCCAGAAAAGCAATTTTGATGAATGGCATTTTCTAGTTTTAAGCAGTTTGACATTTGGTCTTTTCGATGTTCTAATATAGAGCCTTATAAAATAGTATCATTATCATGTGATCTTTCTGTAATATTTCTTTCTCTCATCATTTCTTCCTTATTTTTAAACTTTGCAGTTAATCTCTTCATCCCTTTTCCCACTTTTATTATTTCATCATCTTCCCACATTCTATACCATACTTCTGTATGATCTGAAAACTGCCATCTCTACTCCTCCTGTTATTTCTTTCATGCTTTTAGAGTAAACTATATAATCAAGTTTGGTCTTAAAATTTCCTCTTTTTATATGTCCATTCTCTATTCTTCTCTACTTTAAATCTCCACATTTTATCAATTTTCTTAGCATCTTAATAACGTGTTATTTTCCATTTTCTTTCCTGAGGTTACAGTTAAAATTTCCTCCCATCACTGTTGACATATTTTTTAACACTTTTTTTCTTAATTTATTCTAACAACTGTTTTTTTCTCCATTACATTAATATATGTATACATCACTATTAATCTTATACATTTGTTTTATTTTCATATCACATATCATTTCACTTTCTAGTACTACTATTATTACATCTAAAATTTGTATTTCTTCAATTTTTATAAGAATTCCTATTCCAGAACGTCTCATTTCCTACCGACCAAACAATTTTGCCCCCAGCCTTCCTGTCTTCTTTTCCTTTTTTTTTCTTAGTTTTATCTGGTATCTAATAAAAAAAACATCCATTTTTATTTTTACACTGTTCCACTCCCACCAAGTCTCTTGCATTGTCTCTAATGCTATTCACATTTAATAATAAATTCCTATATCACCCTTTTTCTCCTTTGTAAGTGTTTTACTTCCAGATCTTCTTTTTTTTCTGTTTCCTAAATCTCTCACAAAACAAATTTTCACTATCTTGTCTTGTTCTTCTTCTTCTAACTACATTTCTTCATCTTCTTCCACTTCACATTTTAAAACTGTAAATCATCTATCTTTGTGTATATTAATAACCTTGCTTTGAACCTTTATTTCTTCTCTATCTCTTCATTGTTTAACTTTTCTTCAGTATTCCCTTCCCCATAGCACCTTTTCTTTCAGCATCTTCTGTAGTTATATTTTCTTCTCTTTGTTTTCCTTCTGAGCTTTCCTTTTCATCTACTCTTTTCTTTTCAGATATGGGACAATCAAACCAGAAATGTCCAAATTATTTACATTTTCTAGACACAGGCTTACAGCTTTTTGTAATATGTCCCCTCTCCCTACATTGGCCAAACCTTGTTTGTTACAGTCTTGTACTAAATTATTTTCATCCCCACATAAATAATGTGTATTAGATTGGTCCCAGTACCTACCAACTCCTGTCTTACTGGTCATGATTATTGTAGATGAAATATGTAAAAATTTTCCATCCTCAGCATCCATTGTTACCCACACTTCCCCTCAGTCCATACATATCTTTCATCACATATTTTTTAGCTTAATGTACTTTATTACCTAGTAAAAGAAAAAAAAGCTTAACTCATGCTCATCCATATCTGAAGTTCTAAAACAGGGGTGTCCAACCTTTTGGCTTGCCAGGTCTGCACTGAGTGAACAGAAATTGTCTTGGGGCTGGTTATAAAATATATCATATAGTTAGCTCTTTCGCTACCACAGGCAACCAAAGTCAACCTCCTGGATGTACTGTAGGTGCATTCAGACAATGAATAAATGTATGCCTAATATTTGCCTTAAAATTCTAATTCTCATTCTAATTCTAATTCTCTAATCTAACAGTTAACTCTACCATCTTAGTTAATATATATATATATATATATATATATATATATATATATATATATATATTTTTTACAAATAAGCATATATTCACTACAGCACTAGCATTTGTCACTGGGAAAACCACTCCAGCAGTCCAACTACGTAAAAAGTCAACATTAGCATTCCTACATTACTATAATCCACAAAAATAAGCCAACAAATTTGCAATAAAGTAAAGAATTCACATTACTGTCTTAATAAAACAGTTCTGAATAAGCTACAAGAGGGTCTCACCCAAACAAATGATTGGTGCCAGAAACATGGCCTCAAGCTAAATGCCAAAAAGTGCATCATCATCCCCTTTGGGAAGAGTGATGTCCCCACAAATTGTCACATTAATAACAATGTTGTAAGCATGCAATCAGTCGTGAGGTACTTGAGCACCCAGGTTGATAGAAACCTGACTTTTGACCACTATGTTGTGTCTGTTGTATGGGAAGTTTTTTACATGGCCCACCTCATTAGTAAGGGTATCTCATCCAGGGACAAGGAGGTTATAACATCTCTGTATTCTTCCTTTATAAGAGCTATTATTGAGTGCAACACCCCTTTAGGCATGTGCCTCAACAAACCACCCTGCCAAAAGAAAGATTACAACCATTTCTGACAAAAAGGTCAATGGACTAACTTCACTTAGTTATCCAAATAGACTAAAACACTTCTTGTTTTCCTCTGTCTCTCACTGGCCCCTATAAATTTCATCACTGGTTTGCTTTCCAGGCTAAGAAAGATCCTGTCTTAAGAGAGTTCCTCCACCTCAGAAATACTGGTTATACTTAAAACGCTCACTACAAAGACCACTGCCTTCACTGCAACATAAACAAGCCACTCTGTATGGACAGGTTGTGGACACAAAAACTTCAACTTCTGTAAAAAGCTCCTCTCATTATCAAACAATGTAGTTCAGCAACACAACTGGATGGATAGCCATAAATGTATTCCTTGAGTAAGTAGCATAGCCTTCATCAAACTGATTGGAAAATCCACATACTAAACTTTCCTAGCTGGATGGCTAAGATCTAATATTGGTTACTTAAGCCTACTTGCCCAAGAAAAGGGGCTTATTTAACTAAGAATTCCATTTGCAAAAATATATTCAGTATACTTATTAAATCTCTCTCTCTCTCTTTCACACACACACACACACACACACACACACACACACACACACACACACACACACACACACACACACACACACACACACACACACACACACAAGAAGCCCCTACTTGTAAAATAGGCAACCTCAGTAATCACATGATACACACTCACTTAATAAAATTTCCTGTGAAGTCAATATATCTGAAAAAAATCATAATAGATATGGATTCATCCATGCAAATTCCCACCACCAAAAGGACCATCAATAAATCAACAAACAACTGCTCAGCAAAAAGTAAATCAATAAGAAATCCATAAACTCTCTAAGATCATACTACATACTGGAGTAACCATATAACTTCCCTCCAGTCTAAAGCCATTTGACATTCAGACATTTTAATTTGTGCAGAAGTTATTCACAGACTGACAGTTTACTGGGCTGTAATGCTGACCTTCGCTTTTGAAAAAAAAACAAATTTCCAGACTTTGTCAATAGCTCAAAGTGCAGAGAGGATTATTCTTATTTATTATGTATTTATTTATTTTTGGAAAACATCTTTAAAACTGTTAAATTGATTACACACTCAGAAGCAGACAAAAGTTATTGTGATAAGTAAACCACAGACTGTTGCAAAAAAATCAAAGTTACATTAGCACTTTGTGCTTACGTCCAAACCAATAAGCATACCTGTTAATTCCAAAAGAATGAAAGTAGCTTAATAAGAAGGTTATTTGCAAGGTTACATGGCAGTTTATACTGGAAATAAGCAGAGATATTAAAAAGGCTCTGTTTCTCATAATTATGCTGAAAAGTCTTCCAAGGTAAATACAATCTTCTGATTTAGTATGGAACCATACCTCTAAACCTTAGAGCAAGAAATCTGGGCAAAGTGAAAAATAAAAGTGGGACACAGGCCCAACAATAGTTATGCATCGTAGACACAATTGAAACAACTGTAGCTGCAAACATTATACATCACTTACAATATTTCTATCCCATCATTGTCAGTTAAGCATTATATGGCTCATTCAATCCTGCCTTCTTTTGCAACAAAGAAAACCAAGCTTTGAAATGAGAAATGCATTAACAATAATAAATAAAAACATTGCATCCACATCCTGCAACTTCCTACCTGCAAACAACCACAGAGCTTTCACTGAAACTAGGGCTGCTTATCTCCCCAGAATGACAGCTCTCCCTAATTAAGTCTAATAGTATACAATCTACCAGGATCTGGACTACCTGAAATAAATTAAATTATGGCCTTCAAACTGCAAGTGCACTTTGCCCACTTACTGTATTTTTCAGTGACATCCCCAATATCCATTTCCAGGTCACTTTACAAGACATTGACAGTGGTAGACTTGCCATCCTTCAGATCCCTACAGGAGCACACTCAAACTGTAAATGTAAATATCCATCCACTGCAAATGGCAAGAAGCTACATCTTAAAAAATCTACTTTTGGCATGCCTAGTATCCAAGTATCAGGTTTTGAAACAAAGAAACATATTCTCCACAGTCCGTAAGTCCTGTCTTTAATAATCATCTACCGTTGCAACCCTTCCAACACATAAACACACACATACACACTAAAACCCTCAACATTTAAAAAATGACATTGTGCCCACCTGATTAGCCAGTACTGATGACCCAACAATGACAAAACAGTACTGGGTGTTTTTGTTTGTCAGAAAAAACAATACAACTTTATATGGTACAGTTCCACAAAGTCAATCCACTACTGACCCATTAACTTTAAGCTGCTGTCTCATTCTTACTCCCTGAAACTACATTACCTTAGATGACTACTTTTATTTCCTAAGCAAAAGACACAAATTTGAAGCTGAGGCAAAAATCCAGACATTTTTGAAAAATCCATACAGCTGAGAGGTATGATTTCATATTCAATACAACACTCTTTCTGTCAGGAAAGTCGCAATTTAATGAAAGTGTACTTTTAATGTAAGATATATTTGTGAGCTAACTTATTTGTGTTTAGTAGGTAGATTGACTGCCATTAGCTGCTTTGTGCATGTGTTTCTCTCTGTCTCTGTGTCATGTACACACACACACACACACACACACACACACACACACACACACACACACACACACACACACACACACACACACACACACACACACACACTTCTACTTTCACGCACACAAACATTCTGCTTTCATGCATGTACTCACTCTGTACTTGCCTATTAACACATGTAAGTGTTGTCCCTTTCAAAGGCAATGGCAGCAAATCCATACACGAGTCCCTCTTCAGTGAGAACACATACATACACACTGACTCTTTGGCGCAAAATAATGGCGTGAACACACAGATCCTAACTTGGAGCAAAAAAATCAAAACTAGAAGGGTGCTTTGGCACATGCGCACACTGACGTTAGAGTTACAGGTCATGGGCGCAAAAAACACAAAACAAAAATAGTGTTTTGGGGCATGAGTACATCAATGTTCCAGTTAGAGGTCGTGGGCCGCATGGGAGACCTCTGAGGGCCACATGCGGCCTGTAGGCCGCTGGTTGGACATATCTGTTCTAAATCATAAATTTATTTTCTTTTTTAGTTGTTGACCCTAGCTTTGAAATAAATACTTTCCATTCAGTCTCAGTCATACATTTTTCTATCAAGTTAAAGCTTTCAAATGCTACTCTACAAAAATCTTCTGCTCCTAAATTAATTAATGCTGTTATGTCTTTAATGTTAAACCATAGCATCCATAATGTCATACCTGCTCACACTGCCAATATTTTTACTTTTTATTGGTACCACTGGTCCTGTTCTCTGTGGGTGTTGAGAAACTACAAATCCTTGTCCCCTCTCAATTCCTTCTTGTATTCTTCCTTGCCCTGCTGCATATGCGCAACTTCTTTCTTGTAAAAAAAAAAAAAAAAAAAAAAAAAAAAACAGTTGCAGAGTTAAACCCTTAAAACTGGCTACTCCAGTGTCTTCCCTTCACTAGCTGTTGCTTCTGTTTACAATCTGTCAGTTTCTTCCTCCTATAAGATTCTCTCCATTATGTCACTCCATTGTTCTTCCTCTCCTTCCTTAGGCTCTGCCTGGTTCATTAACTCTACCAGCACTTGTGTCTCCAGTCCTCCAGTTTCCAAATCTGTAACAATTATTTCATCTCCTTCCCCTTCTTTCAGTAAGTTTTCTTCTGCCCCTCCTGTCGACTGTGCTGCACTCTCCTCCATCTTGGAAATCCTGGAACTGAAGTAGCATCCCTCTTCTGCCACCTAGCCCTGTAAAGACTAGGAAAAGTTCCACAGTGCCCTTCTGAAATTTCTACTAGTCTACTCAATATGAATGCCCCCTTGGGTCTACTCTGAAAAGAGGTCACTGGCCTAGTCGGACTAACCTGATCAAAAAAAGATAAATAATAAATAAATAAAGTAATTTGCAGTGTATTACATCTCTAGTCATAAGAGTACTACACATGCCAGCCATTAGAGGTAAAAAAATGTTTTAGGGTACTTCTACGAACCCTGTTCTTACTTCCAAACAAGTTTTTTTTTGTAATTCCGCCAATATATGCCTCTGTAAGATAGAACTAGTCTTACATGGGCAAGAAAACAGGGAGAGTAATATCCTACTAAGTGGAAGGAGAAATGAATATAGAATACTGCTGTTAATTCAGCTTACACCCTCAGGTAAACAATACTCCAAGTAACAAAGCACCTTGAGAGTATGCAGATTTTGAAAAAAATTTTAAAAAGAGCAGCCTAAAATTCATGATACAAAACTTTTAATGATAGAAAGCCTCTGCTGATATGCTAGCATTTGCCTGTAATGACAACTAACATGTAGCCCTCTGAGATACTATGGGCAAACAGTGCTTAATGCTGAGCATTATACTAACAGAACAGAAACCTAAATGCCACTGATGCTTCTTTATACAAGATATAAAGTCAGCGGGCAGAATCCCCAGTTCTGTTTTCAAGCAAAATATTTTTCTCATGTTTCTAGTGGTTTCAGTGAAATAAGTGCTATCACCTACAAAGGCCAGCTTTGTCTAGCACCTCACCCTTAGTGCTACCATTTACAGAGGCTTTGGTCAACTATTCTTCTCCCCAGGACCCAGTCAGTCTTTGTGGTACAAAAATAAAACCTTCATGGCTCAATGGTTCCTACATCATCTGAACTACTGGATTCTGTTTCAATCTCACATCTAAAAAACAGACTCAGAATGACCACAGCACAAAATATCCCTTGAGTTGCCACAACACTCCCACATATTGGGACAGAAGGCGCATGCACCTGTATGCCTGTGCATATGATCCAAGACTTTAATTTATGTACCATATACATGCACTGATCACATTTATGTGTGGTACACATTAAATAACATACTTGGTGGTGGTGATGGCAGTCTAGGTTGGGATGAAGTAATTCTCATTTTGTGGTAAGGGACCTTGGGCTGGTTTGTACTGCTACTGCATGACTTTCAGTGTGCTGTCACCCCTTTCAAATTCAGAGTTTTGGCAAAGCACCCATAAAGGTTGCCAAGCTGTCTTCTTCAGTGTATCACAGTTGAACTTAGTCAGTCAGCATGATGATTTTCATATGAAAAAAAAGTGATTTTCTTGCAAAATATATATCAACAGATATGTTCAGCTCAGCAAATGAGAACCACTTTGCTCAAAACTACGTAACTACATAAAAACACCAGGTGTTAACACTTTGCTGACCTGGCATGAAAATGTATTTCAACATCAAGAAGCTAGTGTTGTTATCATCACAGTGTTGCACACACAGAGAAACACAGCCTTATGTATGTAACCCCCCCCCCCCCCCACACACACACACACAGATATGCTATATTCAAAAACTAAGTTCAGTGCATTATTTTGGATGCATAATACTTTTGTCACTTCTTTACTGAAACTTGTTATCAAGGATTACAGTAAACAGGTTGATATCATTAACCTGGCTTAGCGTGTCATGTTGCCACACTACAAATCTTTAAACTGTTATCCACTGATGGGTGAGTCTCCAGTTTGGAATGCCTCATTATAAATTCTTTGTTTGTTCAAGTAAGAAATCCTAAGTGGAAAGACTTGAAAAACCAGTTTGTAAGTATACTAAACACAGATGAACAAAATCTGTGCTGAAACTAGTCTAGTAGTTGCATTTCTGCATGTTTTATACATGAATAGTCTTTTACATTACTGATTTCATGATATTAAATGATCTTGGACATTATTTTTCTCTCTATCTGTCCATCTATCTATATCTCTTTGTGTCTCTCATATATATATATATATATATATATATATATATATATATATATATATATATATATATATAGATATATATACATGTGTGTGTGTGTGTGTGTGTGTGTGTGTGTGTGTGTGTGTGTGTGTGTATGTATATATATATATATATATATATATATATATATATATATATATATATATATATATATATATATATGTATATATCTATAAAGGAATCCAGGGATTGAGAAAGAGCTTATCAAAATGTTAGCTGTGTCATGCCATGAACATTTTCTTATACATTCAATCTGCAGTTCATTCAGGTATGTCTTTCAATAAATTTATGTTGCCTTGTCAGCTATATATTTCCATCTCTGTTACTCTTGTGAGAGTGAGTAATGCAGGTTAAAAGGGCATTTAATAATTTATTATTAACAAAATAGTGAATTATGAAAGCTACTGATTGTCCTTCTTCAAGGTAAATCATGCCACCTAAGTAACATATACAATTACATGGCAACCAGCTGGTTTACTTTTAAATGCTAAAGTAGTTAGAACCAAAGACACTTGTTTAAAAGATACATAAGATTTAAAAGAGGTAAAAAATACATTCAGACTTAAAAGGATAAACTGTACCAGTCTCAGTTTTGTGTAATTAATTTTAGGGTAATATGAAGCATAAAATGAGTAATCTAAAAACACTGCTGAAGTATCCACCATCTAGAGAACAGAGTAGCTCACTGGTTAAAAAAAGAAAAATTCTGCTTGACTGCACTAAGATCTGGGTTCATTGCTGATGTCTGCTTCCAGTCCTTTGGTGTTTTCATGTTCTGCCCATGTTTGCATAGGCTTTCTACAGACAGTTTCTCTGGTTTCTTTTCCTAGAAAGATGCCAGTAGATGTGTGTGTGTGTGAGTGCATGTGCACACATGCATGCATGTGTATATAGATAGATAGATAAGGAGAGAGAGGGGTATGGATATAGACATACATGGACAGATATATATATACCCAATAAGGCATGATAGGGTGTACATGATACACATATTACTGCATGTTTAAGAATCTTGGGAGGCACAAACCAAAATGTGAACTGCTTTATAATTCCCTGCATGTACAGTAATATCTGTACCATCCAAAACTAGAAGTGTGTTGATGCACATAAAAATGGGCATTTTAATTCTTTTTCTTTTTTCTTTTTTGCATTTTGACTTCTACCTTTAGTAGTTTACGTATTATAATTATATGTTTTGCAGTGTATTTAATGTAAAATAGTTCTTCCACAAACTGTAACTGATTATTGTGCAAGGTTATAGGTTTTTAACTTTATGAAAATTTTAGGTTAGTTTTTTTTAAAGATCCTACTATCAACTGTCTGCAATTATTAGGGATACCCCTATTTCTGGCTCAAGCTTTTCTTTTGTCCCTCCTAAAATGTTATTTATTTATATTTTAAGAAAAGGTGGTAGACTCCAGTCAATAATAATTATCAGCAAATACTGGTAATCATGATATTTACAGACTTATTTTCTTTCAGAAAAAATTCAAATCTTCTTTCTCTACCAACTCTAAATTAATAGTACCAGTATTTAAGTGTCCCTACTATATGACTGTTTGTTCCTAACTATTTTTGCTTTGTCTGTAATTTTGTAGGGAAACATTGACAGCTACTGTGAAATGGTTGTGACATTGCACAGTTCTGTTTGTGAATGTCATGTTGCGGTCATTTTCATAAATCTCACTTAGGATCTAAATTGCACAAATTTGGTATAATAGTTCAGATGGTGGCAATCCATAGATTTTAGGCTGAAAATTATTTATTTTTATTTTTTATTTTTTTTTATTTTACATTTTTTGACTGGGCTAGTCCTCTAATTAAACCTCAGAATGTCATGTTTTGGCAGAAACATGGACACTTGTGAAAATAAAGTTTAAAGAAGTATATTGCCCATTTTAACTAACTATTGTAAAAGGTTATCACTTTCCAATTATGTACAATTTTGATATGAAATCTTCAGGTTACTCATTTTAGGGATTCTACTGTCAAGGTGATGTGTTTCTTTGCACAATTCTGCAATCATTTTTACCAATTTCATTTTAGATCTGAGATGTATGCCTTCAGTGTTATATATATCAGAGAGATGTGATTCGGGATGGTATGCTGAACACTTGAACTCATTTTTTTTCGCAAGAGTTTGTGAAAATTATTTTTAAAAATGTATGCTGCCCATTCAACTGTTTGTTGCACAGGATTTCAACTTTTTAACTGTATGCAGTTTTGGTATGAAAATTTTAAGGTCATTATTTTAGTGACCCATCTATATAAATGACATGTACCATTATGCAGTTTGATTCATAAATGCTGCTTTGCACTCATTTTCATAAATCTCATTTTTGATCTGAATTACATTAATGACATAAACATTACTACCAGAGGATCAACAAGACCAACTTTCTACCCATTAAACAAAAGTCTGTCCTTTTACTAGGATCTCTGTTATTTAAACTATTGCAATCAGAAAACTTCTCAAAACTATCTGCTAAAGTGATGCAGTAGTTAGCGTTGTCACCTCACAGCGAGAGGTTCTTCAGTTCAATTCTTGGCTGGGGTGCCTTCTGTGCAGAGACTGCATGTCTTCCCTGCATTTACGTGGGTTTCCACCAGGTGCTCCGGTTTCCTCCCACATTCCATGTGCGGAGTTTCCATGTCCTCTCTACATTTGTGTGGGTTTCCTCTGGGTGCTCCGATTTCCTTCCACATTCCAAATACATGCATCTGGAGCATTTTTACCCAGCCCACTGCTGAAAATGGGATCTGTCCCACTTGGACTTTCCTGGTAAACAAATGTTAAATAAATAAATACAATAATAAATAAATAAAATGACCTCAGAAGTCAGACTCGCTAAAGTTCAGTTCTCCTAATTCTAAGAACTAAACTTAAGTGTACTAACCACATCTTCCCAGTCCTTGGTCCCACACTTTGTGAATCACTACCTCCATATCTAAAAGAATTAACCTCATACTCCATGTTCACTTATAACTAAAAACACTTTTTTCTAATTGTATCACTTAACCTCCTTTATGTTCCAATGACCTTTCTCACTCTCATTGTAGTTATTACTGTGCTTGAAAAACAGAGAGCTTGTTAAACAATCTATGTTTCTTTTCCTTACAGAGTGTATGTCTGATATACTAGCCAATGAAGTACAATAAATCTGCTCATGATTACTTAAGTGACTCAACAACTTGTGCTTATTTTTATAACTTCTTAATCTCAACACTCACCAACTTGTATATGTAACTTTTTAAATGAACCATTGAGTCCCATACTATATAAATTGGTTTTACTTTGTTCTTCTTCACTAAGTGGCATTATTTATTTTGATTTGATGTTGTACTTGGATGATGAAAACTGTAAGTTATGCGTTAATATTTGTGTTTTATTATTATCTCTGTAATCTCTCAGACTGAACCTGAACTTAGTCTATTATGACTGGATTGC
Organism: Protopterus annectens; assembly: GCF_019279795.1. Lineage (NCBI taxonomy): Eukaryota > Metazoa > Chordata > Ceratodontiformes > Protopteridae > Protopterus > Protopterus annectens. Next base: position 1,836,179,950 of record NC_056735.1, read on the forward strand.
CACACAGTTAACAATATGAAAGGTGGTTGGAAAGGGCAAGTTATTGAGTTTATAGACAATTTTAAGGTATAGAACTATAAATAAACACACAAATAACACATGAATACAGAAATGCATTCAATATTATAGTTCAGGTGGAAGTGGCTCATAGATGGTATGTTAATAATTTGAACTCACAATGTTTTGGCAGAGGAATTGGCATTTGCTGAAACCAAGGTTAAAAAGCAGAATGCTATTTTAAGTAGCAGGTTGTTGTGCATGATTATAACTTTTAACAATGTTGAATTTTGGCATGACATGTTCATGATAGTACTTTTTGGGATGTTTCCAAATGTGCATCTTTGTGCTGTTACTTTTGTAAATGTTGTTTAGCAGTCATTTTCAAATATCCAGCTTTCAATACAAATTGCACTACTTCAGTGCCACATTTCAGGTGATGGTGGTCGACATATGGTATGTTGAAAATGTTAGCTCAACATATCCAGTTTTGGCAGAGTTATGGACAATTGTTGAAATACATTAAATGTTTTTCCAAGTTTTGTTAATAGACTAGTTTCATTGGTAGTAGTTTTTACTTCTAGACTGTCTTGTGTCATCATTTTATGAAGGCATTTTCAGTTTTTTGTGCATGTGTGCTAAAAATATATGAAAGTGGATTGCAGAGAAAACGTGTCTGCCAGTGAGATTTTGAAGGCTGTGACAGAGAAAACTATGAGTGAAAGTGAGCTCTAGGTGCCCTGCACTGACTGTCTCCTATGCGTGTAACACATTAGATGCACAGGTGGTTAGTCATCTGATTGCCATTATTCCTTAATTAGGTAGGTGCCATTTTGATGAAAAATGTTTCTTTGAAAATTACATTCAATGTCCAGTTCAATTAATGCAAATTTCACTGAATTTCAAGTCGCTGAATTTTCTAACTATTGTATTACTTCCCAGTTTCTAATGCACAAAAGACTTCTTGACAAAAATTATGCTCTGACACTTATTTTGACAGTTGTCAACATAGCTGATAAGATGTAACAGATATTTTGACAGTTGTCATAGCAGAAAATTAATTGCTGGAGACACATCCATTGTCTGAGATATAATACCTGTATCAAACAGCAAACACACTAAAATACAAAGGTACTTGTCCATAAAAATGTGCAGTAAACTCAGAAAACTGAAACTCAAAAAATACACAGCATTGGAGGACAAACCACCACAGGTTTATATTGGTTTGCCCACCATTGCTGTGCATTTTTTTGAATGCTAAAATTGTGCATTTTTTGAATACTAAAATATACTCATTTAAATGGACCATACTCCGTATCTCCATTGTGGATAGCTTTGCCTCACACTCCCCTTACCTATATATTCTAAATCCTGCATCACACAACCATGACAAAAGTAAACGAGCTAAAGTATATATGCTATTGCTCAATAAATATACATTTACTACAGAGCTTAGTTCAACCAATTGTTGATTCAATTAATCAGGCATATATGCCACCCTGAGAAGACTATAGTGATGCTAGCACTTTTGTCCAGCTGTTATTACAAAACATAAATCACATCATTATAAACCACACACTTAAATAATTGAACAAAACTAGACACGACATTGAAAACCAATAAGCATAAGTTCAGTGAAATGTTCATTTAACCTCCCTTCCCCATAGCAAAGGCTTAACTCTTAAAACACCATTTTTCCCTGGTGGTTCATTTATTGCCTGCAAATTTTACCAGTACAATTCCCTTTTTCGTAAAAATAAATCCTGATCACCACTTCTCATGTTTACCTTCAATTTTTGTAAAACAGTTTTTTTTAATTACTACACACCATTTTATACTGTGCTCATCACCCCTTTTCATAGTTTCAACATGATCTATAACTCATTGACTCACTCCCCTACCCACCCTTACTCATATGTGCTTACCCTGACCTTACATCTACCTATAACCCCAACTCCATAAATTAGAGTAGTAAGCCCCTTCCCTAGCAGTGCACTGTGCAGAGAGGTGTTTAGAATCACAGCAGCACTTTGGAAGCAGATTGTGAACGATGTGAAGAGAGATGGTTTGAAGAAACTATTAATTCTTGAAGTACTGTATGATGGCAAAATGACTTCAGTTGCAAGGAGACAGAAGTGTGATTTCTACTAACTACAAGCATGAAGAAACAAAGCAAAACCTTTCCTTTTAGCTGTAATTTGAAAAGCCTACATAGTAAGATTGTTCTTTTTGGATAGCACTTAGAATTTTGGAATGTAAAACTTTTCTCCTACCTGCTGTTTCCAATTTTGCAAAGTAATACTATTTTTCTGGCTACTTTTTCAAAACCTTCCGTCTTGCTGATCCCTTCTGGTTAAACCAAGCAAAGCAGATTATGTTATGTTACTACCACTGAATTGAAGGACACCATTATCTGTGTTGTGTTAAAGTGAAAGATGTTACTTTTGTTGTATCTGAATAAAGTGCCTTGTTTAACTGCAAAACCTAAGTTTACAATTATGATGTTTGGGGACCTTCTGGAGTGTTATTTTATTAAAACTAACAGTTTATCAGTGTGGTTTAAGTTAGTTAGTTTGCTAGTTAGTTGTTTAGTTAGTTTAATGGTGCTTACTTTAGATTTTATTTTAGGTCCATTTGATCATTAATGCCATAATGACATTTTTCTGATTGGCTTATTATTATTATTATTAATCTACCTCACTGCCTTCTTTGTGGAGCCTGTCTGTGTCTGCTCTGTGTGTTTTTTCACTGGCTGATTCAGTTTCCTTTCACATGCCAAAGTTATACTGTCTATGAATTGATAATTCTCCAGAATTTCCCATACGTGTGAAGGCCACATGTAAATGAATGTGCATGTAAGTGGAACTTGGGGTAAACTAGTGTACTACCACGGAACACTTTGCTGATACTGCAGTGTAGCATTAAGGGATATAAGTGCATCACCCTTTGGATGAGATGTTAAATTGAGGTCCCATCTGATTTAGTTGGTGGTAGCTTAGGTGCATGTAAAAAAATCAAATGTCGAATATGACCATATTTCCACTAGTAGTAAAAATACCCCCCTCAGGTCTCCCCTGAAAAGAGGCCACCACCCTAGTGGGAATAACCTCGTGAACAAGGCATAAATGAAAAATATAGTTTCCAAGATCAATTGCTTACTAATAGTATGTGTAAAAATGTTGTTGTTTTCATTACATCATCAGACTGTATAAAACATGTAATATATATATTCTTATTTGATACATGGTATATACTTAGTTGTTTCTACTCTATGTCATTTAGTGATATTTGTACTTGCTGTATGACCTAGGTTGTGACTGGAAATAGTAATGTATCAGTTTACTTTGCCAGTTAACAAGTAATAATTAATTAAATAAATACACAGGTTCCAACTTCTCTGTGATCCTGAAATAAGTTAAGCAGGTATCAGAGAATGATTTTTTCCATTAAAATCAACATTAGTTTCATTTGTATCAGCTGATTAATCTAAATGTAACTCTTCTCATAAAATCCAAATGGTTATTTTTGTATGTAAAGTTTATGTAGTTTTGCATTTTTTCCATATTTATTTTTATTTGTTTTCCAAATGTATATTACACAGTAGATAACAATAAAAACAATCATGAAAATTGTCAGATGCAAAGTAATATTTGTTTCAACATGCAATTAGGTCATAGGTCACATAGAATAAAACACAATTTACTATTTATTTTCAAATTTTAGTTTTGCATTTTTTTTATTAATAAAGCTTTTGCTATGGCTGATAATGCACAGAGAGTGAAAAATGCCTGATAACATGTGATGAGTGATAATAAATTTGTTAGCAATGCACACAGAATGTAGATAAAATAATAAATAGCAATTTTTATCCTATATGCACTCAAGGGATATAATGATGAATGTATTTTCTGCAGTGCACTTTTATCACCCTTCTGTGCTCACCACCAGATACTTTATCAGTACTCTGTTTGTGTCATTAGACCCGTTACCCATCAAACCTTCCATCCAGTCACCAAAAAATTAGTTCCACAACAAAAACTTAAACAATATACATATTACATACACAAAACAAAATATTTCCACTAAAACCTCAGGAAAAATAACCACCCCTTATAGAAATCAATCACACAGAAATTAAACATCCATAAAAGACATGCTGCCTGACAACAACTATCTATTTGTTTCATGGGGAAAACATGATCAAAGTAAAAAAATGAACAGCAAACAAGAAACAAGCTCAAGATAAATTGCTTAAAGGATTGCTGCAAGGGTTATGGACCACATATGATAGACTGGCATTCTGTTTAGTTTACGAGTAAAGCCTGCAAAGATGATTGCAAGTCTCCAACAAATGTAATGAGCTTCTGAAAATACTGCAATCTTATCCTTTATTACAAATACTGTCATATGCATTTCAAAACCATTCACGCATGCCTCCACACAGAAGACGCTCTAACTGAGAATTGAATGTGACAACGTCTTGCTATGAGGCGACAACGCTACCGCAGCACCACTACATGCATTTTCTGAATAATAAGAAGCATAAATCAACAGTATAAAAATATGACAGAAAACCAGAACATGCTGCAAAAGCAAGGACAGATGAAAAGCCACTGTAGTACTTGTCTCTACCTTGGATGGGGGGATATTTGCACACTTACACTGCATAACTGCTCCTTGCCTTACTTGGACACATCCAGAGTCACTACTTGGGTGAGTGGGGTACAACAAGTATGTCACAATTTGAATTGTCTCTGGCTGATGGTGATGGCCCTGACACATTTGTCATACCTCTCAACCTCAGAGCAAGAAATCTTGAAAAAGCCATAAATAGAAGTGGGACAAAGGCCCAAAAATAAGGATAATTTTAAATATTGCTCTTATAAACTTAGAAAGATAATAGAATAGTAGGTCTTGCATTAGTATGAATTTTCTGAAGGGTATGAAATCTAAAACTCAAATGTCTGTCATTATTTTCTAACTTCAGTCGTTAATGATTTGCCACTAATTGGCCAGAAAACCACAGTTTTATGAAAAATGGACCAAAAATGTGATGCAAAAGTATAAAATAGCCACACAATACAGCTGGGGACCTGTCAAAGAAAGGACACTTTTTTAATATTAGTGCTGTTAAGTTGAGCAGCTGACAAAATAAGAGAAGAATGTACATGCATTTCTGAAATAAATGTAATCTGTAACTGTGATCATTACAATTATTTATTAATTATAAACCCTCCATGTTTCTTTCAAAATTGCCATTTTGCAGAGGGATTATTAGAGGGAGAGCAAAATTTTGACCCAAAAATCAGGGATAGTTGAGAGGTTTGGATATACCTAAAATAATTCCACCAAGGCACAAGAAATACTGAAAAACTGCAAAAGGTGCCAAGGGATACGAAGACCACCAGCCAAGTGACAGTGAAGGGTGTTTATTCAACCAAAACAGACATTCCACAAGCACATGGTTTGGATATACCTAATTCTATAAAGCGATTTATTTGCGTGCACCTCTCAACCTCTTAACGCAGGAAATCTGAACAAGGCCAAATATATTGGGGGGAACCTACAAACAGTACTAAAAATTGTTTTTGTATAAACGTAGACAGTTGATAGAATAATAGGTCTTGCTTTAGCATGCATTTTTCTGAAGGGTATGAAGTCTGAAACTCAATGTCTGTCATTATTAAGTGACTTCATTCCTAAATGATTTGCCAGAAAACCACAAATTTTATGAGGAAATAACCAAAAATAAGAAGCAAAAGTCTATTCATTCTGCAAAAGTCTGGACAGTTGAGAGGTAGAGTTCAGCCGGGGGAATTGTGCTGCAGAAATCCTACATAATGGACTTAGCTCCCTAGGTGTGGACAATAAGTACCCCCCCCCAAAAAAAATGAAGATCTAAGAGAAGTGATTGCTTCAATCTGGCTTCATCACTTTCAGTAGCATTTAGACTCAATCAGTGAAAATATTCAGTAACAAAAAAAATTTGGACTTGTAGACAGTTGATTTAACTAGTTCCTAATCGAACACATCCAACCAAGAACTGGAGGGGGCATACCTGAGCTGATCAGATAAGCAATAAACACCTTCCTGATTGTATTAAATTATATTCCTTGTATAATACAGTACAGTTGTAAGAGAGCATTTTAAATGTATTGTTTTGAACATTTTTCCAGTAAACAATGAAACAAAATGCATGCGCCAATAATGACAAATCTGCCCAGTTCAGAACATTTCCATCATAAAAATCTACTCTAACTTATACAATTCACCAGTGTCAGTAAATATGCACAATCTCTGCAGAAGTAAACGTCATCTAAATAATTCCACATTAAAGAGACCTTTAACTAATGAAGAGGTTACTGCTAGCAAACAACTTTATATTTAATTGTTTCATCTATAAATAAAGTGCCTGTTGCCCTTGAGGAATAAATTGCCTATGCTACATTAAAAAAATGATAAGCTAGTAATATTGCAATACAGAATGGATGGCAAACTGATAATAGGTTCATAGTTACTAGGTATCTCCGCATTTTCAGGACTGCAGCATCAACCCCCTTTAAAAGGACAACACAGTACAGTATCACCAATGCATCTAAATACTGTGGGAGTAGAATCCACAGCCTTCTGCATCAAAAGCAAATATTCAGCCTGTTATGCTATTAACAATGCAAGCAGACTCAGAATAAGCAGAACTAAACTTCTCTTCCCCTGACTCTCTTAGCTCCTTGTAAAATTGACTTGACACTCAACTGTATCTCTCAACTTTGCTAAACAAGAAATCTGGAAAAAGCCAACATTTATTGGGGGGGGGGGCAAAAGCCCCAAACCAGGGACACATTTTAAAAATTGCTTGTATAATCTTGGAAAGTTGTTAGAATAAAATGTTGTGTTACCACTATGCAGCACTTTTGTGATGTGGGATTTCAATTATCCATCTCTTAACTGGAAAATGTACACCGCTAATGGTAAGAATACCAAATGATTCCTTCACCTAATAAATACACACTAATGCAAGCTCCCTGGGACAAATAGTCAACTTATCCACCAGTTGTCCAGCTGTCCTAATATTCTGGATCTGGTATTAACAAACATAGACACTCCATGTCTGCACACTTACCTGTTATATCTATATCCCTCATAAACCTGATCACAAAACATTAGGCTTCTCAGCCAAAACCAGAAACTCCTCCTTAGTGACGACTTTAAACATGCATATAAAGTATTCAGGAACAAAAGATAAAATTGCCGGGTAAAGCACTCTGTAATAACAGTCAAAGTGAAAAAAGAAAAACAAGAGTGCACCAATGGCTGTGTTAAGTCGTAGATGTCACAAAAATCTGTGAAAAATTTGTTCCTGAATTGTTTTTTTGTGATTTATTGCGAGGGACATGGCTGTGGAACCCAGTTCATTGGATGAAATACAAACCCTTGAATACAATGGATTTATTGATCTACGTGACCTAATTGAGATAAGTAGTAATCCTTTACTTAAACTTTCAACCAAGGAACTATGCAGTAATGATAAAGAACGCAATAGAATGCAACATGATATGGATGTCATTTTAATTACAAGGCGGTTAGAGATGAAGCTACAAAAGTTAAAGACTGTACAATGGCAAAAGTTACATATGGAGGCATGCCTCAGCTTTGGCTTGAGAATACTAAAATGCCTACATTAAAGCTCAATCTTGAAACAAGTTTTGCTTACATGAAGATTTTGACTGAGCAATATGAACAGCTAGAGAAAGCACTCAAGATTGAGATTGGGAATCAGGAAATGGAATTATCTAAGATACTCAATGCCAAAGAACTTGAGATTTTGAACAATGACTTAAGAATGATGTTGTCTACTCTTGACAACAAATCATTACAAGATAAAAAAGGAGCTGGAAAGAGACTTTTAGACTTCCAGAAGGGTCAAGTGTTCTCTTCCGTAATGAGGTTCATCAATCTAAGCCCAATTCAACACGCCTATGACATCAGCCGATGCCCTGAAGGTAGGGCTTCCAACCAAAGAAGCAGTAATTCAAAGGCGGTTATGTGCAGCAGCGCAACCTAAACTGCATGGCCCAAGTCACAGTGGAAGCCATGGTTCACTCGGGAACAGAAAGTGAACTCACCTCCATGCGACGCCAGGGTCGTGGTTTGGAAACTACCATCAATAGGGATGCCTTTTAAATACAGACACAGAAGAAGCTTTTTGGAGACGGAGGGCTTCTCTCCGACCTTCCCCACCCATACAGTCCTTCGAGAACAGGACTTGGCCACAAAAACAACAGGCAAGGGAAAAGAAAGAGCACCGAGGAGGCGTATTTACAACAGAGGAAAGCATTGAAACCGATACAGAGAACTTAGTTCTCAATATCTCCAGGTATGTGCTCAGTAAGCATGAAATGTCTATTTTAAATAAGGGATTGAGCTTCATCCGATATAATTATGGACATCAAACTTTTCACAAGAAATATTGGTTTAAAGTTACTGTTTGGTGATGATGGCAAATATGATAGCAGTGATTTCAAACATTTTAATAAGCCATCGTTCATGCCTCCCACAATTCTCTACTGGATGCACTTTGAGCGAAGCTGAAAAAGGACTTACATGAACTTTATAATAATGGTCATGTAAAACCTGATTTTATAACACAACTAAAGATGAATAACATGGACATTATTATTAGGCAGGCAGACAAAGGAGGAGCAATTGTTATATTGGATAAGGAGATGTATAATGATAAAATGGAATATATGTTGTCAGATCATGATACCTATCAAAATTGAATGGCAGTTCTTTAAATATGTTAATTAAGAATGTACATGGACATTTATATGATTTATTATTGAGCAATGTTATAGACTCAGAGTTGTACAAATACTTTATAGTTGAAAGTTCACCCCATTGAGACCCATTGTCTCTAGTAAGGATGGGATGACAGAGCCTACCCATATACTTAGATAAAAATAAAAAACCTATAATTAAAACCAAATATATGTTAAAGGATATTCTAAAGAAGTTATTGAAATATGCATACAGCATTGAAAGGCTTTTTTCATTGGTTTGTATTTTGTGTTTTCATAGAAGTACTTTATAACAAGACTACCTAACAGCCTTTGATGTTATACTTATTAACCGTGTTTCTGTAATACCAGCAATGGCTCCCTCCACTAATGCATCATGGCATTCAGCACCCCCTTCCAACCTATAAACAGTAATGTTACCCAGCTATTCTGAGAGTAAATCAAATCTTTCTTCCTCTGACGCTTTCTGTGTCCTTTTCCACTTCTGCCTATTGCCAGTACCTTCCTCTTCTTCTGTATCTGAAAAACTCTCTCCACTTCCATCATTGAAATAGACCTTTCCTGTACACCCGTAAGCCCTGTTTTCCTTCACAGCAAAGGCAGAGTCTGTCACTGGCATAGATCTGGTCTCTCTGTCAGGTCTGTCTCCATTCTCCTAGGAATATGTAGCCCATCATCCTTGTCCACTGCAACAGCAGGTCATATATTCCCAAGCCCCCCCCTTTTCACAGTTTGCCAATTAGCATAGGTAACACATCAGAGAATATTACCTCTAAGCTGTTAACCTGAAATCTCTCTGCCACCATTCTAGTCCTACTTGCTGCTCCCTCACCTGTCTCATCTAACAGTTCACTGGTGGTAGCATAAACTGCAGCACACTTCCATCCTCTCCTCCTTGGTAACCATCTTTGTCATTTACTCCATGTCTTACATAGTCTGACCCTAAAACTAGCATCACTGTAAGATGATCTTCCCTGACTCCCTTTCCATGATCCTTAATCCCCTTAGTGACTGGATCTCCATAGTCACCAAAACCTATTCTCTCTTGGCACACTTGTCTTTTCCCTCTTTGGTTCTATCCATATGTCAGGACTAGGGAGGTGTCAGAGAGATGTCAGGTTGATAATTTGGAGGTAACATTCTCTGATGTGTTACCTATGCCAGTTAACCCTTTTATCAACTACTGCCATCTCTTCAGTTCCACTACACCAGTTCTTCTTACTATCTTTGTTGATTGCTTTACACCCTATGATGCATCAGACCATTTTCCCATCTCTTCTATACTCTTTCTACAATGTCTTTCCACTGTTTTGTTTCTTTCACTCTTTATCACTCTTCCTTGACTGAGTGTCCTACCTCTGACTTCCTTGTGATATTGACTACTCAATGGCCGCCTCTGGCCGAGTCTCCCTTTCATTTCTTGTCACAAAAGTCTGTACCTGTCTCTCCATTTTCTCTTTCTTCTCTGTTTAATGACTGTATCTCCTGCTTTCCTCCCTTCCCCTTACTCCTTGCCAGTTACAGACATTGTCACCAAATCCAAGTCATTGTTTAGGTTGCATAAAGCAGTTTACGGAGCTTCCATTTTAAATGGTTTCAATATTGTGATCATTACTGCATTTAAGGATTTTTGTCTAGAGGCACTATCTTTTAAATAAGACTTACATCATGATCTTTACTACATCTTAGACAAAGATATCACTCATGGAGATTGTTTCTTTTCATTTCTGGACCAGTCAGAGGCAGTACTCAAACATGGTATGAATTGTATAACGTTAGTACTCTATGAAATGCTCAGAAAATGCTCAAATGTTATTCAGAAAAGTCAAAGTATCATTGCAATGGACAGAATATGTTACTGTGTAGCACATTAAAATGGGCCAAGAATAGTAGTTATAGTAGTAAAAATACAATTCAAAGATAGGTATATACTAAATACAATAGTCATTACCCAACACAAAGTTACAATACAGCTATCTAAAATGAGGCCATATGGCCCCCAGGCAGGATATCAAAAGGTCAGCCAGCATATGACAACACATAGCTGCCCAACACATGCACACACATGCACACACAGCTGTAAACATCAGAATCACTGGTGGACAGACATATATATGCAGGAGACACATTTTCTAGGTCACAACACACACACAGAGTAATAAAACAGGTTACTGTAATATTCTGCCACTGTTATTAAAGCTTGCCTCTTCTAGACATGCTTTGATAAGCAAGCATGGGCTATATTTCCTACAGAAAAGCCCAACAAAAGTTTTACAGCATCCCTCATAAAACCTGATCACAGAATATTAGTTTTCTCAGGCAAAACCAGAAACTCCTCCTGATTGACAACTTTAAAAAAAAAAACCTCTTAAAACTCCATAATGGGATTTCAAAATTCCATTGCAGTATGGGAGTGCTGACTGTTTCTCAATTTGCTCTCTTTTTCCCAGCGTGCTAAGTGCAGGAAGAGAGCGAGAGGGGAGAACCAATCAGTAGCCATCCAGCCAGCCACATCACGTACGTGACTGCGGACGTGGCAGTCCGAGCCCCTTCCATTCACTGCAGTTAGAAACCACATAGACTTGTGGGCATGTGTACAGTAAACCTTCTCTTATTAATCCAGACACATGCGCAGTTCGAGTTCCGGTACTTAGTGAGTCAGTCAGACTCGCATATAAGGAAGCCTAGCCACTAAGTCAGTCAGTATTTTTTTTTTTACTAAATATTTTATTTTTTTTTAATTGTTTTTGTTTCCTTTTAGCTGTGGTGGGGGGCTGCAGTCCAATAGCATGAGCCGCCACTGCCAAATTCCTCAGTATTTACCAGTTTTGAGGGCAAAATAATGGGGTGCCACGAATTCCTGAGTGGCCCCTTTAATTCCCGATTTTTTTTTTTTTTTTTTTTTGTGTGTTACAACTTTAAATTTATGGCTGATGTCACCCACATCATCAGTCTACAGGGATATGTGTGATAACATCAGCTTCGTTGGACTCAGATTTTGAACTGTTTTGGAGGGAATATATCAGCAATGGACTTTATTGTTATATCCTGGGAAAGAAGGAGACCACACGGTTTCTGGAGTTGTAAGGCCTTTCTTTATTAAGAGCCTCCAGGTGCGCACCCATGCTACATGCTCACAACTTCTGCAAGTCATCCATACACCGGAACCAACAAGTTACAGAGAATACAGAACCAACATTACATGTTGAATTCCCCACAGCGCCCCTACAGTACAACAACAACATTACCAGCCCGAATACTACATTCCTCCCCTTTTAAGCTATGACACAATTCCCTACATAAGCAAAACTAGGGAGCAAGTCCAAAACAATGCATTTAGTCACTTACTTCTAAATAATGGGCTAGTTAGTAACTGGTTACCATACAATCGAGCTATGTTGTTCTTGTAATCTATACATGCACTTTTTTTAACATTGATAATCCTTCACGTAACTAGGTTTAACCAGTACACGCTTAGAACGGCACAGTGGTACCACCCTAGGTGACTCCGGTGTCACAGTTACCACTTCAGGTATCGGTGTGTCCATCCCTGGAACGGTTGGATCCTCGGGAACCTCTCCTTCCGCGTCCCAGCGGTCTCC
>NC_056735.1:1836352233-1836354733 GCF_019279795.1 Protopterus annectens
ATTATTATAAGATGTGCCACAGAGATTACACATGTACAGATAGTTGGAATGGCCTAAGATCGAGGACATTGACAGGGATACTACAGTGCAGTGAGTGTATGTGGTGAGGGGTCCATCAGTAGGCAATGCAAAAACAGGTCACACCTCAGGGTGTACATGTTAACAGGCAGTTAGAATGCCTGTCTACGATTGATGATATCAACAGGGATGCTAGATTGCATTGAGTGGATGGGGGGAGGGGCATTAACATTTCACTATGGTAAAATACAGCCTCACTCCAGGGACCGGACAGACACACACACACACACACACACACACACACACACACACACACACACACACACACACACACATACACACACACACACACTGTGGCATTCACAAAGATAGACACCTATGTCACACACATACAGACACTTTACATGTGTGAAGTTCAACCACCTGCCTATGCCTTTCTTTCTACACTTCACTCTGTACTGGTGTCAACAACATTGTTCTGGAGAGTGATAACATGTGGGATGTATTCCCAACCATACGTGACACATATGAACACACACACCCAGACGTGCCAGTACTGTGAATCAAACATCTGCCTATCTCATGATAGGTTTTACAGAAGTACAGCACTATTGCATCCGGTACAAAGCTTACTGACTCTTTCCTTTGCCAACTGTGCTGATATATGCACAATATATGCACAGGGGAGGTATTACTGCTACAGGTGTCATGAGGTTTGCCTTCAGTGTCACTTCTACAGCATTCTACATTGTCTGTCTTCCACTTCAGTTAACAAACACCTGATCTTAGCAGTTACACAGGTTATTGTAGGACTGGTTGTAACACACCAGTGAGCTGTCCTCAGTAATCATTCATCTGCAAGGAAGCCCCACCACTTAATAGTCATGTCCAAACATCTATCCATACCTCATGTGCGGCTTACTGTACTTAGAGCATATCACCATATACAGTTGGCAATGTTGAGGCTATATTGCAACAGAATGATGTACTAAGACAACAATTACTTTCAGACATCAGACACTGCACACACATGTAATCTACACAACCATCAATGCATGTACACATATGCGGTCTACATCAGTAAGTGCACTAGCAGGTCAAGAGATACATTCCACACCTTCCCCACGCCATGTGTGAAACATAGCCGAACATTACACCATAACAGATGTTGTATTCATGTACTGGTAGGACACCACCACCTTCACTGAGTAGCCAAGTGTACATATATGACAACAGCACATATCAGCGAGACACACACAGCATTATTCCATGTCATGCTCCTACAAACTATTACTTGACAGTGCCATGGTGAAGCCAGGGCACTGTAATGGTCAATAGTGAGCACATCATATTTGTCACACACACCTCATGTTTACTGGAAGAGTGCCAGCAATGAGCTCTGTTAGAGCTAAGCAGTACACTCATTCAAGCATGTGCAAGGTCTGTGGCTTGTAAACATCTCACTCCAGCATGTACTGGCTATTGTGGTACTAAGGCTAATGTCCAGACAGCACACAGCATGCATGGCTTGCAATTGTTGACATGGGGTATATGTAGGAGCTGTGGCCACACATGGCTGTACATGTCATGAACATATCACCTGTGACTACTCAGGAACATACAGAGCAGAGCTGGATTTCCCTGAGTCTGTCAATACAGGCCTTGTGTATGTCCTATGATCTTGTTATTTGGGTATGTTTGTAGGCATTGCATTAGGTGGACATGTCTAAAGACATTCATGCCACATGGGGTGTTGTATGATATGATAGGTGTCATGGGTGACCAGTAGAAAGGGAATATTACCTCTGTTAACATAGATATCAAACCTTATGTACTGTTAGCATGCTATTTGCCATGTGTATGTGTGTAATGACTGTAGCCACCTGTATGTAGAAAGGATAACAAAAGCTATGGTAATGTCATTTATGTTGTATGAGTGTGAGATGTACATATCCAGGGCAGGTACAGTTAGGTCATATCCAACCATGAAGGTGTTGTTTACTGGTGTACAGCAACAGTTGACCGTGTTAATGCTGACAACATCTGAGGGACCCTGGTATGTGTACAACTGAGCTGGTCACAAACAATGTTATTACTGCATTGCATAGCACATTATGTAGCTGTGTCTGTACATGGGCACTTTGCACAGTTGATGTAGGCTTAGGTACAGTCCACCAATCGAGGGTTATCTGGTGGTCTGCCATACTATGTCATACCACATATGGATGTATGTTCATAGTCTGGGGACAAGGTGGTGGATATATATGAGGATACAACCTAGAATGCAGCATTTGCCACTGGCACCTGTACCTGACTCATCTGTGATGTGTTATATCGGAGTAGTTGTCTTTAGATGTGTGTAGCCTTTATGAATATGTGTACACCACCATCTGGAATGGTCCATACCACTGTTATGGCCCACATGTCTGGATCTGAGTTATATGGTGGTAGTGCAATTGTGCACTACAGAGCCTTCAGCCAG
>NC_056735.1:1836359733-1836362233 GCF_019279795.1 Protopterus annectens
TGGTGCATGTAGTACCTGTGCATTACTGCAGTATGGCAAACTAAGTAGTTAGGAAGTGTATTTGTGGGCCTGGCAAAGTGTGTCAATGTGAGTCCATTAGAGAGTGTGGTTGTGTTGACAATGACATCTGTTCATGTGGGCAGCCATGTGTGCTACACCTAATGTATGTCTACTATATCTCTGTTGC
Source organism: Protopterus annectens (assembly GCF_019279795.1). NCBI lineage: Eukaryota > Metazoa > Chordata > Ceratodontiformes > Protopteridae > Protopterus > Protopterus annectens. Next base: position 1,836,359,921 of record NC_056735.1, read on the forward strand.
AGATGTCGCTCACCAGCACACATATGTGTTCTTACAGCACACCAACATGGCAGCTTTGTGGCACATGGAGTAACTGCATGCACTTGTACTAGTAATGACTAGTCAGTCAGGGGTTTGAACCCCTGTACTGGTAGGTGTGTGACAGACGATGCTTAGGTTTTATCTCCAAGCCCTTCACATATGTACTTTGCCTCTGTCTGTCCCTCCCACACACTCTCTGGTGGATGTGGAGTTGTACACCTGCTCAGCAGCAGCTTGTGTTTTGTAAGTGATGGTCATGATCAGGTGATGGCCTCTGCACCTATTGCAGTCCTCCTCTAGCTGATTGCATGTGGAACAGCTGTGATGATGTTCCCATAGCCAATCACATGGAAACACAGTACAATATCTAGGAACATCATGTTGGTGTTTGCCCATGACAGCCGCTGTGAGTGGTACCTGGATCTGGTGTTTGTTAAATGGCATCACAGATGATATCTGGATGTTCCTCAAACAACATACACAGTGGGAAATAGCCTAAAGACAGGAGGGTGATGTGCCAGACATGACTACAGCATGTAAGTGTAGCTATAATTCATTGAGACTACTGATTGTTTAACAAGTTGTGTGTGGTAATGGTTATTCTGCATGTTTTAAAACTGACAAGAAAGTGCTCTGTTTGTTAGGGACCCCCAATTGTAGGGCCTTCTGTAGACTGGTCAGTGTGTGGAACCATTTGTTTCCTGTGTTACTCACTGAGCACACATCTGTGAACTGCAGGAGCATAGTGTGAGGATTACAGTCAGTACATGGTGATAGTGATGAGTTACTGCCATCTCATCCCTGATTGGACATATGTCACATGAAACAGTGGTATGACAGACACTGTCTGGGGATCTCAGTGACATGCCAATAATGGACCACTGTTCATAGCTGCAGTCACAAGTCTTCTACACTTTGTACAGATGTCATGCAGTATATATGCATGTGTTGTCCTCCCTCTGCAAATGTATGCCGTCTGTTGTGTTGGGTTGATGGTCATATCTATGCATGCTGTTATAAGTAATCCTGAATGCTGTTGACTATTACTAAGCCATATCTGTGTTTAAAGTGCAACACCATAGGCTGTATGGGTTTGGAGGTCCCGGCAGAACCTCCTGTCCCACTTCAACTGGCCATGGCACTGGGCACCAGCACATCTGGGGCCCAGCCTTGGACCTCCACCTCTGTTGGCTCTGCACCACCTTCTGGTGGAATCGCCACTGAGGATGGGTCTTGTCCCCTCTGGGAGCAGGTCCAGATAGGAACATGTCGGCTGTCATACAGTCCCGGACATGGTGCGTAGGGGGCTCAATAAGGGGTTTTGAGGCCAGATATGCCAGCTCGAGGGCAGAGTGTCACATTTACAGGGTGATCCTGCCCCTCCTAGACAGCCCCCAGCACTGCCACCTTTGCAGCTGTTTTGGTGCAGTGGTGGCTGCCCATGGCTGGGGACCTCCATCCCACTGTTTCCATCTGGGGGCTCATGGGCTTGTGACTGCTGAACACCCCTTCCCATCCGAGGTGTATCTCCCCACATGTGTCATATACCAACCCTGTATGCTGTCTTGTCTGTCATCAAACCCAACCTATCCTCCACGAGCATACCTACTCTCCTTCCCCCACATCCCACTCTCACCCTGCGGAAACAAAAGGCCAATCTGTTCCCAGAACAACATTTGCCCCATACATAGCTGTCCATTTCACACACATGTCCACTGGACACATGTAACCCTTTTAATATGCATCACAACATACTCCAGTTGTCCTCACACCTGTCTCTCAGGAACACGATCCTGGTATGCACATGACTCCTAAAGGTTCCAGGTATACGTGATGCAGATGACCCCATTGTACACACAACACTACCGGTCCCTCTATGGTTACCCCATTTACCTTTTTCATGATGATGATGTCACACACAGCACCTTGCAAGAGTACTGTTCTCACATAATGATTGGACTGGAACTGTTGTGTTAATGTAAATAAAATGCACAGAGTGATGTATTTGGTCAATGTACAAATGTTTGCGTGTATTAATGACACATGTCTGTCTGAGGGAGTCTTGATATTACATAGGACAACAGACGTTGCTGGTGTTTTCCTTTTCATTCCTTTGTAATGCTTTGTTGTCACATGGGATGTTCTTGATATATCTATATATATGTATGTATCTATATCTGGACATAAACACTCACACATACATCTATATGCTGGAATACATTTCCTACGCTGTTGAATGACTGTGCTGGATAATATGTTTGTGATAAGATCCGATGTCTGTATATCTGCCAT
>NC_056735.1:1836367233-1836379733 GCF_019279795.1 Protopterus annectens
TACCAGTAAATTTAAAGCCAGAGATTAGGTGCTAGTTTTGGTCTCCTTCACAGAAACAGTTTTTTGACTAAATGTTAAGGTCTGTTTAAACCAACATGAAAATAAATTATGTAAACTACTGGGTTAGATTCAATGGTAAGAGGTCATAACAACTATATCATTATTTTGAAGCTGTGGAACAAAGTCCAGACTTCTGTAATTAGCTTAATAGAAAAAAACTGGTGATGAAAGAAAACTGACCTTTGTATCTGCAGTGTGGGTAGATGTCAAACTATGTAAGTCACAGAAACAAGAAATGGGAGGTTCTGCTAAGAAATAAAAGATTTTTCAGAACTACCTAAAATGAAATAATCGATTCAGAGTCTCAGGGAAACGCTATACAAAAAGAAGTACAAAAACGCTTAAGATGCGGCAGTAATATTAATCAGAAAGTAAGTGGAACAATAATGAAACCATCCTTATAGTTCAATAAGCCAAATATGGTTTAAACTGATGCATCAGAGGTAGGCCTAAGCAATACTTTCACAGGACTTTGAGGGAGAAGTAGAACCTATATTACTTTTTAAGTCATAAGATAGTTTGCAGAGACAAAATATTCCACTATCAAGAGGGAATATTTGGTGATCAAATCTGTGCTCATATCAGTGGTGTATTATCTTTTTGAAGGAGAGTTTACCTTGGTCATGGACCACACCTTTTAATGTGGCTACACAAACAGCAGGACAGGAATACTAAGCTTTACAGGTGGGTGTTCTGTTTATAGCAATTTTGTTCATTGTGAAACATCGATCAGGCTTGAACCAACAAAATAAAGATGGTTTGTCAAGAGCTCACAGTTCATGTTGTGGACTAGAGCTGGAGGATCAAGCTGGAGGGGGTGGGGGTTAATGTAGGGTAATGGTTTTCACTGAATGATGTGTCAAAATAATATAAATTTGAGGTAAAATATTGTAGCCATACTGCTCCCAGTAGAATGTTGTTTTAATATATGGCAAATATTATAAATTATGATGTTTCTTTAAGGCAGACAGATCCAAATGTTATCTTAGCTAGAGAGGTCCCCACGGAAAGTGTTAAAAAACAAATTATTCTGCCAAATTGTTGCAAGAAAGAAGGACCATGGCCCTGTTTGTCAGAGAAGTTGGTCTGGTGATGCAGGGGGGTATTTTGTGCCTAGAAGAGTGGTTCTGGGGAGTGTACTGCTGAAAAAGTAGTCAACCCAGGATAACCAGAAGAAGCCTTGACATCTTCCTACATGAAATCCAGAGGGAGAAAATGCATTGAACTGTGCTAGAACCCGGAAGAAAGAGACTGCATTTTGTTAAACTTAGAACTTTAACAAAACAGATACTTTACATTTCAGAAGAGTCTATACCAGCCTTTTATTTTACCTCTGATTTACACAACTAAGTTGTTTATAATAGCTGATGGTCTTTTTTTTGGAAATTGTTATATTTTTATACTATTATATAATATCTCTCTCTCTCTTACTCTCTCTCTCTCTCTCTCTCTCTATATATATATATATATATATATATATATATATATATACGGCTAAAAATGTCCAAAGCATATTTGATTGAAAAGTTTTTTTAGTGGTGAAAAAGACTGAATGCTCAAAATGTTAAAAGCTCATTTGAATGAATGCTCATTTTTTCATAGTATTTGTAGATAAGATTGTGAAACTGAATGTTTCACTGAAAAGACTAGAGTGGTTGGTGTGTGTGTGTGTGAGAGTTGATGGATTTTAGGATTAGGGTAAAGGTTAGGTAAGGTTTTCCATGTTTAGTATTGTGTGTGTTCTGTGATAGCGGTACAATTAGGGAAAAGGGGTTTTAGTAACATAATGTGTAGGGATAGGGTTAAGGTTAGGGTTAGTGCACATGAGTAAGGTAGTACTGGGGACCTACACCTGCCCCTAACCCTACACATTACCTTACTAAAAAACCCTTTCCCTAAGTAGCTCTCCCAAGATGACACTTCATCTAGGATTTATGGTTGGGGTGTATGATATTGGGTATGTTTAGCTGGATTGTGGTTTTTCAATATTTTGTGGTTTGATAGTTTGAGTGTTCAGTGTTTTGTGGTTTTGATGGAATGAAGTACTATTTTGTGATGACATTAGCTTTAACGCTAATGAACCATAATTATATATATATATATATATATATATATATATATATATATATAGATATATATTTTTTTTCTTTTAAGGTCCGAATGAAGAGATGATAAGTCAGCAAGCAAAGGAGAGTAGTATTGGTGAAATTTAATTCATCCTCAAGTCTTGATGAGTACCTTCACAAGGTGGACCCTGTTTTTCACAAAATCTCACCAAGACGACACTGATATATATAGACTGTATTTATATAGCATATATCATGGACAGAAATTGGTCAAAAATTAGAAATAAAAAAGATAGCTGGGTGCACAAGACCCAGGATGAAAAAGTGCCCAATCCTGGTAGGCGCACTGCTGCCAGGACTGGAAAAACATGACAGTGTAGAATCTTCAAAGTATGAAAACATTCCTACAATGGGGCCAGGCCCAGGTGGAGGATGGCCCCCCTTGTTGTAGAAACAAGTAGCAGTCCACAAAAATCACAAAACCTGATAGGCTAAAGAACCAAAGAAGAGTGATAAAGATGATAGAGTGGACTATTGAGGATAAGAAAGAAATCATGTATTGTTACTATTATGCAAAAAGCCCAGAATTTCCAGACAGAAGATATACAAAAAGATTAAGAGAGAAATTAGAGGAAAGAAAAATACTTTTACAAGAAAAACTGTCAGAAGCATCAAATAAAAATTGGTGTTTGTTAATACAACAGATTTGTGAAAAACAGTATATAGACCAAGAAACTTTGATCTGTTTGGAAAAAGAAGCATCTGAGGAAGTGCGAAACTACAAACAACAAAACCTAGAGATTTTTGAAAAACATAAAAAAGAAATATGAACACGGGAAAGAAAGAGAGATTTGATATGGTGCAATATTAATGCAAAGGCAAAAGCCAAATTAATCAATATAAACAAGGCAGCCGCAAAGATATTCCAAAAGAAATACAGACAAAGGAATCCAGATATGGAAAATTTCGCAATAAAAAATAATATCACAAAGAGGGAATGTAGAAATGAAGATTAGTAAAGTAGAAGTTAAGAAAGCAGAAGTTGAGGATATGGTGGAGTGCCTGCGAAGTGAAGGATTTGGTGTAGAAGGTCTAACACAGGTTATATCACAGCATGATGGAATGAGTCCCCAGAGTAAGGAGAAACAGGAAGATCAGGAGACAACTGAAGAAGAAATATGGACATGGGAAAGAAGAAGAAATGTAATATGGTGTAATATCTATGCAAAGGAGAAAGCACAACTAATCAATAAAAAAAGAGCAGCACCAAAGATATTTGAAGAGAAATACAGGCAAAGGAATCCAGACATGGAAAACTTTACAATACAAAAAATAAGAAGACAAAGAGGAAAAGTAGAAAAGGAGATTAGCAATGGGGAAGTTAAAGAAATAGAAACTGAGGATGTTATATTGTCTTTTCTTGGCTTCATTCTTACTGGATGGGTTTGGAGCTGATCCTCGGCTCCGACTCGGCCGAATAAACCAGCTCGAAGTCTCTAACTTGGCTTGTGGCAGAACAGGTATCCTATCATGCAGTGATGTAATTCCCCAGATCTTGTTTGCCACTTTACGAGTTCGGATGTTCTCTCCTTGGCCGTGGCTAAGTTCTTTAAAGATTTATATTTTTTCCATATATTTAGGGTTACTATTACTTGTTAGTTGTTTTGGTAGTTGTTGTTCTGTAGTTTAACTGTGTGCTGTAGTTACGAGTGCTATTTAATCTTGCTACTGTGTGGTTGCTTGTTGGCTGTTGTTAGTCGCAAGGCCATTTCTATCTTTCCTGTCAGTTTTTGTAGTGGTGTAGTTAGTAGTTATTGTAGAATAAGTTAGTGTGTACTTCCCTTTCTGCGTATATTAGCTCATTTTAGTTAGAGAGCTAAGTACATGTCCTATATCTCTCTTGTTGTAGCTCTATTAGGTCCATTTAAGTTAGAGGGCCTAGTGCCTGTTTAACTTAGAGGGTAGAGCTGTTCCCTCTGTCGTTTTTTTTCTTAATAGGTGTGCTGTGTTATTATAGTGTCTATCTAAAAATTTTAATATTTTGTGTGTCTAAAGTTTTTCTTATAGAGGTGTGATTTAGGGTTTTATTTTTTTGTTGATGTACAGTGCTGTTTCCTTCTTAAAATGTCAAAAGAAAGTAGAGAGAAGAAACCTAAGCCTTTAGGTTTTAAAAAGTGCCATAAATGTTCTCAAAAGATGTCCATCACTGATGGGCATAATATTTGTGTTTATTGTTTGGGGCCATTCACCTCCAAGAGACTTGCACGTTCTGTCATTCCTTCAGCTCCCATGTCTTACAGGAAAGAAAGAACAAGCTGATTTTCAGAGGGCTCCTGAAACCTTCCTCTGATGAAGGTCTACAGAGCACTTCTGCTTCAAGTAGGTCCTCTAAAAGTGACAAGACTACAAAACCACCATCTCCTGCTTCTTTGGCTCATTCGATCCCTCCTCAAAAATTGGCTAAGACTTCTGATGCATTGACTTCCTCAGCTCCTTAGCCCTCAGAACCAGGAGAGATCATAGATTTGGACAAACCTAGTCCTTCGGCTCCATGGCCTTCGGAGCCAAAATAGACTATTTTTTGGAGCTGGTCCACTGAACTGTCTCCCCTACCTTGAGATCTCCCATATTGGAGAGATCTCGCTCACCAACCCTCTCCTCCAGGTCCTCATGGAGCTTATCAGATGATAATGTGGACATGGTGGTGCACAGACTTTAGAAGTCGCCGGCTTCAGAGCCATCCAAGACTATTACATCCATGGCCTCCTCCGAGCCAAGCTGGATCTTTGGAGCTGGAATGACAGGTACCACTTGCTGTAGATTATTCGGTTCTGAGACCCCTTCAGGAGATTTCAGAACCAGTCCCTGCTCCGATACTCTCTGTGCCGAACGGGGTGTCTAAGAGCCAAAGTTCTCCAGTCGGCTCCAGGGGGGATGCTCGGTCTCAGGTTATTTCCATTGTCAGTTTGCCTCTTAGAGCATTGGCTCAGCTGAGCTCGGCTCCTACATCAGCCTCGGAGATGATCTCCATGGAACCAGGGGGAACTGCCTTTGAGTTGATGAGGAGTGTGCTGTCCCCACCTACAGTTCTACACAAGGATACTGGTATTCTTCCCCCCAAGGCACCGGTTTCTGTCTTGCCACCACCCCATCCACAGGACAGCAGAGATTCAGAGCCTCAGGGAGCTGCATTGGGCAAACCCCACTCTTCGGAGACCTCCCCAGAATATCCTTCTGAAGAGGCTCCTCAAAAGAGAACATGCAAAAGGAAACGTATAGACTCCCCTGATGAGTCCATCACCTCTGACATTGACCTTGAGGAGTTAGAAGGGTCCCCATGGTTGTCCTCTGAAGATATCTCCTTTGCAGATATCCTAGAGATCCTGAAACAGAGAGGCGGCTAGAAAACCATTAACCTTTCTGATGAAGAGTCGGTATACCTGAAGGCTTTTGGATGTCAACCTTCAGCCTCCTGGGTGTCTCCACCTTTCGACAAGCAATTGGAGTTGGTTAGTCAAAAGGCCTGGGAGTCATCAGACATTATGGAACTAGTCCCTCAGAGGCCAAATAAGTTCTTGTCGGCCCCTTAGGAAAAAAGAATTTCTCATGAAAGGTGTTCCTGTAAATGTTATTGTGGTGGCAGCAGCCACCAAGAAGAAACTTTCTGAAGCATCCTCATCTGTCCATGCACAGAACAAGGACTCCTGGATGATGGCTGGATATGGGAAGCATATTTTCTTGTCACCGACTTTTACCCTTTGATCACTGAACTACCTTACGCACTTTACGAGACTACAAAGAGATCTGAAGGAGTGAGGAGATACTCTCCAGGGTTCATTAGCTGTGGGGGTATCGGAAAGGGTCACCTCTCAGCTATCTACCTTAAATTCCATCGTTAACACCTACATGAAACTAATATCCTACGCAGCAGATGGAGCGAGCAGGGCAGCAGGTTTAGAAGTTTCCCTGAGAAGGCACTCCTGGATGTGCTTGTGTAACTTTGCAGAGCCTTTCAAGTCTACCTTTACCAATGCTGCTTTTGATGGTTCCTCACTTTTTGGACCCAAAGTCAAGGACACACTCACCAGATATGAACAGGAAGGGAAAACTCTCTCTGCCATTGGAGTACATTTTTCTGAAACTTGAAGACCTTACCCTAAAGGTCAGAAGAGTAGGAAAATGTGGTTCAAAAGATCCCAGGGTGTTTTTCAAGATGCATGAGGTGAACCCTTCCACAGGGGCAGAGGGGGAGCCAATAAAGGTAGATGTCATTCAAGAGGCAGAGGGGGTCCGCAAAACCAGGGTGACAATTATTCCTTTTGCAGCTGGCCCTACCAGCACTCCTAAAAAGTGGCCCATCTGCTCTACTATGGAGGCAGTCGGGGGGCATTTATCTTTGTACCCAGAAGCCTGGCAAGATATCACAAGAGGCAAGTGGGTACAAAGTATAATATCCAGTGGCTATTCCATTCCCTTTTGCCATCCTGTCCCACAGATCAGAACAATCCCAGATGTTCCACCCAGTTAAAGGGAACAAGCAACTGTAGAAATTCAAAAGTTGTTAGACAAAAGAGTCATCTAAAAAGTCCTCGCAGACCAAATAGGATTCGGAACTTACTCAAGATTCTTTTTAGTGCCAAAAAAGAAAAGGGGAGTGGAGACCCATATTGCATCTCAGCAAATTAAATGAATCTGTGAAGAAGTCCAAGTTCTGAATGGTGAAATTGCAGTTAACTCTTCCCTTTTTAGGGAAAGAAGATTGGATGTGCTCAATAGACCTCCAAGATGCTCACTACCACATAAAAATGGACAGAGCATCAAGGAGTCACTTACTCTTCCAGCTGGTAGCCAGTCATTATCAGTTTTGAGCTCTGCCCTTTGGTCTCACTACAGCCCCCAGAGTGTTCACCAAATGCATGCCAGTAGTCACGACTCACTTGAGACATCTGGGATTCCAAGCATTTCCATACCCAGACAACTGGCTCCTAACTGTCACCACCAAGCATCTATTTCAGCAGGCGAAAGACACCACTCTTCAAACTTGTTCTTGGTTAGGGATTTCAGTCATTTTACAAAAATCTGCCTTGTTGCCCTGTAAACATATTACATTCATAGGCGCAGATCTCAACACCATCTCCATGATGGCATGACTGCCTCCTGACAGGGTTTCTCTCCTCAGACAACAAACAGCCAACCTTCTACCCAGAAACAAGGTGAAGAGAAGCCAATTTTGACAGTCCTAGGAACCATGGCTTCAATGAACCCCTTAGTTCCCCTAGCCAGAATGCATGTGAGAATTCTTCAATGACTCCTCTTTGCTCAGTGGTCATTACAAGAACTTTCCATGTCTCACCAAGTCAGTATTATGGAATCATGCAAGAGAGATCTCCTATCATCCGACCATGTGACCATCGGACGACCTTTTGTGCCACAACAACATGTATCTACGGTGACCACAGATGCCTCCCAGATAGGGTGGGGGGGCATTATCTGGAAGGACAGTCCAAGGCACATGGAAAGAACACAAGGACCATTTGCACATCAGTGTTCTAGAGATGAGAGCAGTGCTTCTAGTGTTGTAGGCACTCCAGGACTCTCTTCCTCTAGGAACAATTGAAATCCAGTCAGACAACATGTTGGTAGTCTGGTATGTAAACAAACAAGGAGGAACCAGATCATACCCCCTTTGTCAAGAGGTGCTGAGAGTATGGCAATGGGCAATCTCTTCCCACCATTTTCTAGTAGTAATGCATATCCCGGGGAAATCCAGCGTGATAGCGGACAAGCTCAGCAGGCCGATATTAATGCCTCACGAGTGGTCTCTAAACCAAAACATAGCAGAGGAGATTTTCTGAAAATGGGGCCAGCCTTTCTGTGATCTGATTGCCACTCCTATGAATACCAAATCCCCCCTCTGGGGGAGACACTGAGAGATGTACTTGTTCACGATTGGCCCTCGGGACTTCTGTATGCATTTCCCCCCTTTCCTCTCATACCCAAAGTAATTCAGAAAACAAAATCCTTGGGAAGCAGGTTGATTCTCATTGCCCCATACAGGCCTCTTCATATTTGGTTCCCCTTTCTCTGGCCTCACCTACAGGAGAAATTGTGGGTTCTGGACCCAGTTCCAGACCTTCTGACTCATATGTCAGGAACTCTTCATCCTGCTCTTCAAACCCTCATTGTGACAGCATGGCTGCTCTACTTCCAAACTTAGTCAGGTTTCAAGACTTCACACCAGCAGTAAAACACATTTTGGTATCCTTTCACAAGGCGTCTACCAGGAAGTTATATTATAGTAAATGGAAGAGGTTCTCCTACTGGGCACAAGCAAAAAACATTGATCCCTTCTCTGTCCCAATCAGTTCAATATTGGAATTTCTTGCGGAACTTTTCCAGCAAGGCTCCGCTGCAGCTACAATAAGAGTCCAACTAGCTGAAATTTCTAATTTCCACATTGGTGAATATACTCCTAACCTGATGCCATACAAATTGTGTAAATCATTTTTAAAAGGCACTTGTTTATTGAGACCTCCCATAAAAGAACCTTTCTCACCATGGGATTTGAGTTTTGTTCTGACTCACCTAACATTACCTCCTTTTCAGCCTTCATCATCTTGTGATCTCAAATTCCTCTCTTGGAAAACTATTCTAGTAGTCATTACTTCTGCAAGAAGAGTCTTGGAGCTACAAGCTCTATCAATCAAGCTGCCATATTTGATTTTTCCATAAGGGTAAAGTATCTTTATGAACTAATCCATCCTCTGTGCCAAAAGTTTGTTCCCAGACCAATCTAAATCAATCTATTGTGCTCCCAGTGTTTTTTCCCAATCATAGCAACAAGGCATTGTACAAACTTCATCAATTGGATGTGCATAGACAACTTAGGTTTTATCTGCATAGAACTAAAGATTTCAGGAAAACAGATCAATTATTCATCTCCTTTTCCGAAGCAAAAAACAGCATGCCGGTTTCAAAAACTATGCTTTCAAATTGCCACTCAAATTCTATTACCTTTATATACACCTCAAATAACAGGAATTTACCATTCAAAGTTAGAGGCCATTCAACCAGAGCATTATCAACATCCTCTGCTTAACTAGCCAGATTGTCAATGGACAGTATTTGTGCTGCTGCTATGTAGGCAAGTCCCCATACATTCATTACTCATTACAAAGTTGATTTGGCTTCCAGGGGCAGGGCTTCCTTTGGTTCCACTGTGCTCAAAGGTATACTCCCGTGAGCCACCTAGGGAAATGGTGCTAGGGACACTGTCCCATCCAGTAAGAATGAAGGCGAGATAGGACAATATAACATAAAGAAGTTATGTACTCACCATAACATTCCATGTTTGTTGTCCATCTCGCCCTTCATTGTTACGACCCTCCCACCTTCCCCCAGCCAAGGACTCCTAGAGGACCTAGATGAGAGATCTTTTTTCTTTAGTAAAGGAGCTCCTTTGAATTTCCTTGTTATTTCTATACCTGATGTCACGTTATTAATTTAGACACATTGTTATGATTGACAACAAATAAGATCTGGGGAATTACACCACTGCATGATGGGATGCCTATTCTGCCACAAGCCAAGTTAGAGACTTCGAGCTAGTGTATTTGGCCGAATTGGAGCCGAGGATCAGCTCCGAACCCATCCAGTAAGAATGAAGGGCAAGATTGACAACAAACATGGAATGTTATGGTGAGTACATAACTTCTTTTTATGGAGTACCTATGAAGTGAAGGATTCAGTGTGGAAAATCTAATTCAGAAAGCACCACAACAGGATAGAGCAATGGACATCCAAATTAAGGAGGAACCAGTAGAATGGGAAGCAATTGGCCAAGTGCCATGTGAAGATATTTTGGATTCTTCCACAAGAAACCAGTATAAATTTTCACGTGAAGCTGGACAGCAAGGGAAGGAACAGGAAACTCTGACACAGTCAGTGTTGAGGAATGATATGCCAGTGAGTTCCCATATGACAAAGCAACAGATGGCATGGGATGAAACTGAAGAAAATGCACCACAGGATGATGCTATAGAACTTTCTATAGAATGTCTGCAGGAAATGGAAAACACAAAATGTGCCCTCAGTTTAGAAGAAAATGAGCTAAGAGAAGAGTTGTTTGATTTGATTGAGATAGACATATTAGGATCAATGAAAGAAATAGACTGCAGAAGGTCAATAAAACCCAAAAAGTCAGAAGTTTGATAAAACAAATGAACACAGTAATTAGGGGTGTCCATAGAGATCCATGCGATATAACAGAAGTAAACAAGGTATATCACTGTGCAGCTAAATTAATAACTGATAAAGTTCTACCACAGGAACACAAGGTAGTGATGGAAAGGAAGTGGAGAAATCGAATACCATCATGGAAATATTGAATAGAGAAACCTATAAAGTAATTAAGACAAGAAGTGTCCCCTGACTGTTAGAAGAATATAGAAGAGGGAACAGATCAACAAAAATACTTAGAAAGATAGATGTGATAAAAGCAATGCACAGTATTAGAACAGATCAGGATCTATAATGCACTATCGCAAATAACAAACTAAAAAATCTCAGCACAGGTGGAAAAACTTACAAGATACGCATATAAATATAAAGGAAAAATACAAAATAAGCAATTTATTGATGACACAAAAAAGTTTTATAGAGAATTGGAAAACAAGGTAAAAGGAATTGAAAGACTACCAAAAAGGAAGAAATAGATGTCTTTAGGAGAAGTATTTATGAAGATCCTGTAGAATATAACAAAGATGCTGAATGGATAGAAGAAGTAAAAGAAAGAATAAGAAGATTAAATGTACAGGATATGAAATGGGATAAAGTGACAGCCAGAGAGATTGAAACAATGTTAAGAAAAGCCTCTAAATGGAAAAACCCCAGGCCCAGATGCAGTACCTAACTTCTTGTTAAAAGTTTAACATCTTTGCATGAAGATTTAGCCATGAGTAAGTGCTATTTATATGCACATCCCGAACAGAACAAGATGGGTTGCCAACTGGCTTACAGACAGAACTTACACGGTAAGAATAGCGGGCTCCAGGTCGACTCTAAACCAGTCACAAGTGGTGTCCCGCAAGGCTCTATTCTGGGAACCCTACTGTTCAGCATATATTTCACAGAAGTACAGGCAAACACAGGAGGACTATGGCTAACCAAGTTCGCCGATGACTGCAAACTGGGAGCCATAATTGACTCTCCGGCTGAGACGGACATCCTTCAAAAAGGCCTTACTGAGACAGACACCTGGTGTCAAAGTCATGGCCTCAAGCTAAATGCCAAAAAATGCATAGTCATCCCGTTTAGGAAAAACAAAACACCCATGAATTACCACATAGGCGGCAGCCCCCTTAATACAGAAGAGGTAATAAGAGATCTGGGGACCTAGATAGATAGTAATCTCTCCTTTGACAATCATATTGCCAAAGTAGTTAGGAAATCCTTCTATGTGGCCCATCTAATTACTAAGGGGTTTGCATCTAGAAATAAAGAGGTTATAGTGCCCCTCTACTCGTCACTCATCAGACCCACCATAGAGTACAATGCCCCATTTGGGATGTACCTCACAAGACACTTCCAACAGCTGGAAAGACCACAAAAGTACCTCACCAAGAGGATTACTGATATCAAACAGATGTCCTATGCAGCCCGACTGAAAAAACTCCAGCTGTACTCATTGGCATATCGCTTACTCAGAGGTGATATCTGCCTGACTTACAAAGCCATGTCCAACTCAGAACTGATGGACATGCTCCACCTAATGAAATCCAAGTCACTGCGAGCCACTCGCTCTAGTGAGCTAAACCTCACTACAGCAATAAATAGAACATGCTGGAGGGATAGATTCCTGTCACAGAGACTCCCCATGCTTTGGAACAAAATTTCTAATTACATTAGGCAGAGCCCCTCACTAACACTCTTTAAGAGAAGCCTTGACGAGTGGATGGGTAACAGAAAATACACCCCTGGGATCACTTCATTGGCTCTGCTTGACAGAGGCTTGGTTAATTAATCAATGGGGTGGTGAAAGCCGACACACTCTGGCTAGGCTTATAAATGCCCTCAGGCAGATAGCCCAGTACCTACCTATGAACCTATGAACCTAAATGCAAATAAAACTTAATAAGGAATACTTTAGAAGACTTAAATTAATCCTGAAAACAGCACTGACATCTAGGAACAAAATTCAAGCTATAAACCAATTCACTCTTCCTGTCCTAACTTATAGTTTTGGAGTGAGTGACTGGCCCCAAAATGTGTTGGATAGATTAGACAGGAAAACAAGAAGGATGTTTCATGCTCACCAAATGATTTAATCTACCAGAAGCATATCGGCATCAAGCAGGAATGTAAATCAAACCAGAA
>NC_056735.1:1836382233-1836432233 GCF_019279795.1 Protopterus annectens
ACTCAGAACTCCGGCAATTAACATAATTTACTTACAACACAGCTTAAAATTGGCTTTTCAACACTCTTTCCTCATGCATGATAACAACACTTGAAAAGAAAAAATGAAAAAGTAATTGTTTATATTTGTCTTATGACTTACCTCAATCTTTCATATGTACAATATTCTGTATACAAAAAGCATGCACAATTTCCCAGAAAAAGGCCAGATCTTTCCATCTGCTTACACTTAATAACATGCCATTATTAATAAAAGCACACAAGAAGGAAAAAATGGACATTTTTTTTTACTCACCCCAACGTTTGACTCAGTCTGCATTTCAGCTACCGCCTTTCCATATTGATCTACACTTGTTTTCTCTTTTCTTCCTTGTCATCCTCTACATGCTCTGATATCTAGTGGACCCTTTATTTCCCACTCCGCTCTAACCCTCATTACTCTTATGCCTCCAGCTAACCTCTTTCTATCACTTGACTTCCTTTTCCTTACTGTCCTCTTCCAAAACCTTTCAAAATGTTCCTCAGCGACACATAAATCCCTTCCTCACTATACTTTATATTTCAGTTAATTTCCATCCCTTTGCAGTCCCCTAATCTCCCTTTTAACCCACCCTGCAGTAAACTGCAATTCTACATGCTCCCCCAAGTTCCACTACGTGGCATTTTTTCTGACCCATATGATCAGTTAACAGACAAGTTTACTGGACATATTTTAAAAAAAAAACAGTAGTACTTATTTATTCAGCCATACCAATCTTGTTTGTCCACTCCTTAGTAATCCAGTGCAATTGACCATGGCTACCACTGGCCATTCTCCATGACAGTGGGTTGTCTTCCCTTCTTAGTGGTCCGCCTGTATCCAGCCTCTTAAATAAAGCTATACATTTCATGATTTTTGCTCTGTTCCCCCTTCCCTCTTATTAACTATCTATCCTATCTTCTCCTCCTGTGTACATGCTTCCTCATATACAGCAGTTAACTGACCTTGGTTCCCAATTTTTTATCCTACTCTTAAACTTAGTTCCTCTTGACATCAGTATAACCTTCATCTCTTTCCTACATATGAATTTTAAATAATGTCCTCATACCTATCTTGCCATTTAGGTAGATCCCCGCACAGACTTTTATCAGCATCCTTCTAAATCTTCTGTTTTAGCTGCATGCAATACAATAAAAATGATAAAATGACTACGGCTTACAAATCAACAGGAAACCAAAGAGCACCCTCCATTCTGCCATGTTTCAAGCTATACAAAACTCTAGAAAACTGCATTCACCAAGTAATTAATATCACTATTTCGCATCTATTAGATACTGCAGTGGTGGTGCTGCGGTAGCATTGTCGCCTCACAGTAAGACTTTGTCCTGTTCGATTTTCAGCTAAAGCGTCTTCTGTGTGGAGACATGCGTGAATGGGCGTACCTTCGTTGAAGGTTGTGCGTCAGAGCTGGCAACTCGGTACGTAAAAATCTACTGTCAATCATTAGCGGACCGGAGTTCCGCTGTGGCGACCCCTAACCGGGAAAAGCCGAAAGATACAACAACAAGTTTGCAACAAGGAGAGTTGTCCTACTTCTCCTTCTGTCATTATTCACTTACCCTATACTATTTGCTTTAAGTGATTACACAATTCCAGTATTTACACTGAGCAAAGTCTCTGTATGGAAATGTCTGAACCATTCCTTTGGTCAGCTGCATAGCTGTCTGTTCACTGTCTGTACCCTCCCCACATTACACAATGATCTAAAAAGGCATGCAACACAGAGCGCTACATAGAGTTTATCAGAAAACAAAACCAGAAGCTTATACTTCAATTTCAAAGTAAAATTTCTTGAGATCTGCCATTACTCACACAGTGTTCAGAATCAGGCCACTATCACCTTTCATTACCCACCACAATCATTCATTTGTTTTATATCTTTCTCGTTTCTTCATCTGGATCTTTCATCTGTCTTCCTGCTGCTACAAATATTTATGGAATCAGTTATCAACAAAACACACAAAAAGATATGTCAAACAGACATAAAAAGGTATTTAGGCTTTGCATTACAGTGACACTTTCCCTGTTCCACCCAATCCTTACTTACAGTCAATGGTGAGGGAGGGAACGTAACTTTGGATCAAATAGAAGTAATGCAAATTCTAAGAGAGTACATACTGAAAAGGAGAAGAGGTGACATAAAAGAGACTCAAAACATCCCTGAAGGAAGTATGAGACTGCAGAACTGTAGAAACAATGGAAGCCTAACAACTACAGCTGAGGGTTCAATCAAAATGTCTCATGGTTCTGCAAAATGGGATAAATTACTCCTTCCTTCTGAGTCACAGAGTGCACTAAGGTTCTACATAACTTCTAAACTACCATTTAACATCCAGTTAATTTTAAATAGCAAATACTAGAAGAGTATTTTCTGATCTTTATTTTCACAGGAACTTAAATATAGAGGAGTAGATTTTTACTTATTTTAGGGAAGCTGCTATTTCAGTAGATAAGATATTTTAACAACCTTTTCTTCAGATATTATCATCTTTCCCCTTCACATCATCTGATTAAAACATGCTAACCATAACCCTGCCCCTTTTTCTAATCCCAGCCCTACACCTTACATTAGGAAAAAAACCTTTCTGCAACATTATGACTACCCACAACATTGACAGATACTACATACAGCACACACACACACACACACACACACACACACACACACACACACACACACACACACACACACACACACACACACACACACACACACACACACAAAGTGCTAAATCAATCCCTTCAGAATTAGAATCGGAAGCACAAACTTCGCTTCCAAAATTGATCTTCCTCCTTTCAACATATACTCCACTTGACAGCAAATATACTTGGTCAAAAGTGCACTGGCACAATTTTAATACACTACACTCTGTCAGCAAACTAACTACTCAACAGTGTGTCAGTAGCCCTAAACAACATATAACTCTGGCAAAAATATTCCTCCCCCTGTTCTAAACAGCAAAAATCAACCTATTTCAAACCTCAAGGCTCCTAGTAAATATACCAAAATCATTCTATGCACAGTGCTGAAGTAGACAGATGTGAGACAGTGTGACTGAGTGACTGACATCAGCTCACCTATCCTATGAGAAGAACAGTGGTTCTACCACTTTCACTACTTGTTGAGCTACAACTCTGCAATGAGCCAGTCTGCTGAACACGAAATCGACCCAATGATGACTAAAAAAACAACAAAATAAATGCAGACATTTTTTGCAAGGTGGCAACCCCCGATGTGTGGGAGCAATCCACTCTTGCCTCCAAACTTATAGATACCAACTCCATGGTCGCACAAACACTATGAAGGCAGAAATCTCCAAGAAGAAACGTATCCCTGCTGACAACATCTAGAAAACACACCGGCAGTGATTTCCCAATGAATAGGGAGCTCTGCTTTCCCAAACTCCAATCAATGAGTTGGTTCCTCTTGCACTTTGTTGTCAGCAAACAGTAGAGCAGCCTGTTTGGTTTGCTGCAGTGCTGACACTTCCTGGAGAGATGGGTGTATAGCAACCAAATCTATAGTTTGGGATGTGTGCAGGCCTCGGCCAAGCCATGTCTTCATGGCAACCTTAACTGGGCATTGCCAGGAATGCAGATGCCAACAACAGAAGGCATATCTGGCCCTCATGTCCAGCCACACTGGAAGGATTTGGCCAGAACATGGCTATACCCCTCTTGGTTACCTGGATGATGGCCATATCATCAATGGCTCTCAGCCCAGTGATAGGGAACAAATAGGTAGCAAATGGTTGGTAGGCACAGTACACATTTACTAATAATAGTTACTACAGTCCACATTAATTATTTTATTACATAAAATATTAAAACTGAACTAAATAAAACTATTTAAACTAAAGAAAGTATTTACTCCGTTATTTCATATTAATAAAATGATTGGTACACTTTATAACTGTAATAATACCATCCAGACTGAACAGTATTGGGCAGTATGGATTGGCTGGGGTTATTTGTTGGCATCATGATTAAGGTGTTTACTTTGCAGACAAAAGGTGCAGGACTTGATTTTTGTGCCTCTGTAGCACAGTGGGTAGAGTGCTGGTTTTGCAAATGAGGGGTCCCAAGTTCAAGCCCTCTTAAAGAGTGCCTGAGACTGGTGTCCTCACTCCTAACATGCTCAGTCAGATGAATTTTATCAACCACCAAGTTTCCTTTGAGGTAAGAAAAGCATTTGAAATTGTGGAGCTCATAAGTAAGGGCATCTCATCCAGGTCTAAATATGCTATAATCCCACTGTATTCGACCTTCTTCAGGCCACTAATAGAGTACAATGCTTCCTTTTGCATGTACATCAACAGATACCTGCAGCAGCTGGAGAGACCACAGAAGTTCCTCACCAAGAAAATACAGGGCCTCCAAACCATGACATATGTGGCTAGACTAAAAGCCCTGCCACTGTACTCTGTATCATATAGGCTGCTGAGAGGCTTGTGCCTGGCCTACAGGGTAGTCTCTGACCCTGCCCTGATGGATATGCTTCATATATACAAATCCAGCATGAGAGTCACTCGCTCTAATAATCTTAACCTAGCCTGTGACATTCACAGAATATGCTGGAGAGACAAATATGTCTCCCAGAGACTGCCGCTCCTCTAGAACAAACTTCTAATTCACATGAAGCAGAGTTCCTCACTGACCCCATTCAAGTGCAACCTGGACAAATGGATGGGAGACCGCAAATTCATCCCGGGGGTGGCGCCCATCATGGACCAAGGGAGTCGGTGTTGACCATAGACTAGCTCTGCAAAATACATTCACTTAATAAGAACAGATAGGGCAAGTTGGGATTAACATGGCTAAGCTTGTAAGGGCTCTAGGGCCACTAGCCTAGTAACCTCCTATGAACCTATGAAATAAATGTTCCATCTGTGGTGTTGGACCTCAGAGTACTTCTTAAAGCACTAGTATTTGCCCAATATCATCCACCCTGTTGAGTGTTATTACTTGTATAAGTGTATGAGAAATGTGGGTATATAAATTAGCACAAGTAATTTGCATTGCAAAATGGCTTCAGTCAGCATATTACATAAAATAGCTATGGAGTGAAACAATGCAAATGCATGTTTAGAGCCCAGTTAATATAATATACCCCCCACCATAAAAGATCTTAAAATCTGCTAAACAGTGAAGTTACCAGAATAAATTTTAATCATCAGTAAACATCTGCAGAGTTAATGAAACAAAACAATAAATCAGAAACTAAGACTACTTACAGAAAAGATGCAGGAAACTAATTTAAGGAAACTATCTCTCAGGGTGAGCAGAGTATGTGTGGCTTAAGAGTCAAAGTCTGGTTTCTAAAGTTCTGAGGCTTCCCAGTTTAACATGCACACTCACAAGTCATTTATCAGGTTAGATGCAACAACTCCTTTGTAAATTTCTGTATCCACTACTGAATATGCATCTGGCAGGTCTGGGACACAAATCTCTGTGTAATGCCTCTGCTGGCAATAAATATAACACGCTTTTTAATGACAGAAAAAAAAAAACAATATAAACATGATGCTTCCATTTTCTCTTCAATGGATGTTGCTCTTCTACCTCCTTTTTGCACTTTCTTTGGATCCTGAAAGCGTTCTCATTTGCATAATATAGCATATCTATTTATACACCATATTAGTCTGAATCATTTTGGTCTTTTTATGTGGGCACAGGTAGCGTTGAGGATGGTAAAATAAAAAAGCAAATATTGCTTGGACTCTGTCATCTCCTGCTATGCTGTTCATGGGCAATAAAAAGAACTGTTCCATGAATGATTTTCTATGATGCCCCTTTCTTTGATTGTAAGTCAGTATTCAAGAATTCCTGTGCTGGACCTCACCATCACCATCAAGCAGTCATAAAGCCATCCTGTATTCAGTGAATTACTCATTTTCTCTACCTTCAATGGGAAGTCTACAATCTACTGATGGGACTATAAGTTCAGGCACATGCGTGGTATCAAAGTAAAAAAAATATCTTTCGTGTCTATGCACGTCATGTCACTATACTCCAGTAAATCCTTCCCTTCTATGGAGTCAAATGACCTAAAAGCAATGCATTCAGGTTGTGCTTATGGCACTAGTTGTTGTTAGGACAATCATGCCAGGTTTACTCCAGGATGTTTGGCTGCAAGACACACTGGGATTGTACACACCTTTTATGACACAAAAATCGTAATCCATAAAGATGTCACATTTTCCCTTTTCTTATAGGTAGCTCAGTTTCTACTATTTCAACTAATATGCTAGCAGGGATCTACATCATAAGCTCGAAGTTTCAAAACATCGAACTGCAAATGGTTGCGACCATAAGATCGTAGTTTTGAAACTTCGACATTGTAATAAAAAAAAATTGCATATTTACCCCCCTGCACCCCCACACCCCCTGCTAAATATACCAACTCCAAGATTGCACTACAGTGAAGAAAATGGTAAATTTCCCGTTCCACTCTGTACAGCGATCTCCACTGAAAATGATCGAAGTTTCAAGACTTCAATCTTATGGTCTCGACCATTTGCAGTTCAAAGATTTCAAATTTTGAGCATGTGAAGGGAATCCACTAGCAAAGTTGCCAGTTTGTTTGCCATCCATGTAAATAAGTTAGGGTACATTGATAGACTCTATTCTATGCCTCGCCATTAAGCAGAACTTATGCAGTTAAGTTTTTCCTTCTCACCCTCAAATGTTAGGATCTCTGATAGCTATACCCTTTGTACCCAGTCACAGCCCCATCATTTTGGCTAAGTGATCACCCAGAGTTTGAAATCTACATATCTCTCAATTTCTTTACTCAAGAATTCTGGACAAAGCCAGAAATAATGGGGTAAAGGCCCTAAATCAGGGACAATTGTTAAATATTAGTTTAATTCACTTAAAAAAGTTAATTGTAGAACAACAGATTTTGTATCAACATGCATTTTCTGAACAATAAGAAGCATGGATTTCTAATGACTGGCATTATTTACTGATTATAATCCTTGGTGATTTACTAGCAAATCAAATGTTTTATGAGGGAAAGCGCAAACATATGAGGCAAAACCAGGGACCTTCTGCAAAATAAGGGGCAATTGAGAGATCACTCTGATTGTCTCTACTCTCTGCTTTTGATTCTTTTGAGATTTTCTCCCACTGGGAAGGACTTACATTTTTTTTGTATCATAATAAAGGGATTCATATTTGGTGTCATCTGTTGCTCCAGTACAGTACTCTTATCCTGCTGGTAGCTGCAAGATTACAGTAAATTCCCATGCTGAAATTGTTCTTAAATACTTACAGTCTTGTTACTTCATGCTGTATTTGATGGCCTTTCCTCTTAAAACTGGCATTTTGTGCACCATTCCTTATAGTTTTTCTTATTTAACTCTAGAGGGTACCCTGAGGATGACTAAGACACCAAACTCTTGTCTTTGACAAGTTCTGTCTGCATTGTCTCATATCTGTCCCATTGCTTTGTCTAACACTACTTCTGTCAGGAGAAATTGTCCTACCATCACCTGCATAGATCCTGACTTCTCCATTTGATGGAACTATAGATGTTCCTTATCAATGATTGTGTACTCATTCCATTTTCTCTGATTAGCGATCCCATCCATTTCCACTGTCTGATGGGTATGCTTCAAGTAGTTCTATTTTGGGAACATTTCTAGTTACAGTCTGCTTACTTCTAGCTCTTTTGAGAAATAAGCTATCATGATTTGTAGTATATGGAAGGAATAGAACCAGACATTAGTTGCCAATTCACTGCAAATTAGATTTGTGACTTAATGTTTCCCCTTTGAATCAGATGCTGCCTATTATTTCACTGCAGATCAGCATAATGATTTACTATTGACTCTTTCTTATCTGCTTATGCTCATAGGCATGTACTGGGCTAACAACCAATGGGGTCTTTTAATTGTAGCCATGCATCCCAAATGTCTGACAAGTTTTGGTACCCTTGGTAGTGTAAGCAGAGGCTTAGGAGATGAAACATTCACAAACAGGGACCTAGGAGGTGAAACATTTACAGGGTGCCTGGGTCCATGTGTGCAGTACCAGTGGCACAAAAGGTAGCACACTCACCTTTGGTGGAGAAGGCTGTAGGTTCTATTCACACACCAGGTTAATCAATTGTTGACAGTGTAGTATTAGGGGGATGCTGCAGTCCTGAATATGACATCTTTGGGATGAGACCTTAAAGTGAGGCTCCATCTACTTGAGCTGGTGGTACTGTGATAGCTCGGTTGGCTGTAAAATATCCTGCAGCACCTATCAAAGTGAGTAGGGGAAATTCTCCAATACCCTTGCCAAATTTCCCCTAGTAGTATTAATACCACTTTGGGTCTCCTCTGAAAAGAGGCTACTAGCATATTGGAATTAACCTGGTTAACAAAGAAAAAAATAAATCAATAAATAAATGAATTTCTACTTCCCCATCCAGTTTTCCAAGTTACACTTGACTTGGGTTAGGGAAGAATGCCTGCTTCAAATGGATTGGGAGCCTGTTCTAGGGAAGAAGTAATCTCCAGGCTACATAGCTGTCTTTCCAGCAAATCCTTTTTATATCACTGGCAAGGTTTATGTCTTTAAAATGGATAACTCTGGTGCTGTTTGTTTTCCAGATATGAAGGCGGTCCATCCAAGAGGGGTCCAAAGATGCCTTGTATGCAAAACATATATCTCACCTCAACAGCCTGTAGGAGACAGAATACAGGTTATAGGGCTTTGAGGTGGTCAACATAGGACATGTTATTTACACCTGGTATTCTTTCCATGAGGAACCTCTGTGGATGTTCCATTATGGCATGTGTCTGGTTAGGTAACTACCAAAGGGGCATTGTATCAATTATAGGCCTGATAAGCATGAAACAGACTGGAATAATGACATCCTTGGACCTAGATGCCATACCTTTGTTTATAAATTGCACAACATAGAATGATTTCCTCACTATGGCAGATGTGATGGTCCGAGGCTAGATTACCGTCTATGTGCATTTCCAAGTCCCTGATTACTCGGTGAAGTCTTAAGGGGGTGTTGTCAATATGGTAGTTACCGGGGATGGACAACGTTCCAAGGGATACTATTATGCATTTCTTGTCATTTAGTTTTAGTCCATGGCCCTAACATCAGCTCTTCTTGAAAGCATTAGTGTCAGTCGTGAATAAAGATAAGAATCAAACCTTGTATCTTGTGCCTGTGAGGTAAAGACCTGAACCATTATGCCAGCCTCTAATAAATGAAAACTATGGGAATCAAACGTTGGACATCTGCGTAGCAGTAGGTTGTCTTAGACCTCTGTGCCAAACACTTGGTACCAGAAAAAAAATTATAAGGTACTGAAGGCAACTTTCTTTTGGCATCCTTGGGTTGAAATTGACTTAACCTTTTGGAAAACTTCATAGCATATTTGTCTTTCAAGATCTTCCAGTCTGGACAGACAATGTAATGGTGACAAGTTGCTCACACATACAAAGTTGCTTCCTGCTTAGTTCTTGGATGAGTTTGGGATTTTTTTAAAGCTGTATGGCATTATGTACTTCTAAAAGTAGATGACTTCACAGCCAGCCACCCTTCCTATAATGAACTGATACTTCCCTGTGTTGAATAAAAGGTTTTGATGATTGTACTGAATTAACCCTGCTGTTTTCTTCCTAAGTAACCCTTCATCATCCATGCCAAAATGCTTATTATATTCTTTTGCTATTTTTTTTCTAAAGTTTGTTATAATCTACTTTATTGATTTTATTTCTCTCACAGTGTTGACAATTTCTTTCTGCTTAAATATACCTAAAGTTACAGTAATGTCTGCTACAGACTGTACATTGCCCTTCTTCTTCTTGTTTTAGCTTACTTTCTATGAAGCCATCTATTCAAAAAATGTGCCAGTGAGGCTCTGTGTGATCCCACACATGCAATAGCATCAAGACAAAGTAGTGATATGGAAGTCTTAAAGGGCCATGATTTATTTGTGTTCATCTATATTTTTGACTAGAATAAATGTTGGAAATGAAATTTTAGAAAATATACAACAAGATAAGGTAAGCAGAAGGTAGAACATACATTCAAATTATTATGGAAAATGTTTGAAATAAAGTTGGAATTGCATAAACCGAATAAAATAAAGGGAAACAACTGCATTTTCTCAAAGCATGTATTTTTTAAGCAAAGATATCCGAATTATCAGAAGTTTATAAAGTGTTTGCGTGTTTGTTCAATGTTGCACTAAAGTTATTTCGCAGAATGCAGCCATTACAGAACATATTTCACAAAGTACAGTATTTCAAAGAGTTTATTGTGCATTTGAATGTTATTACAAGCTCCCGGAATGGTTTGTTCGTGCATAATTACAAGGGCCATATTTTTAGTGTATGCACAAATACATACTTTGTGGGCATGGCAGATGGATTTTGAAAACCCAGTGCACTTGTGTTTGACAGTAATATTGCTGAGAACTGGAAAGTGATTGAGCAAGAGTACGACATTTTTATACAGACTGCATTTTCTGATAAAGGTGACTGTACAAAGGCATTTATTCTACTTAATTTAGCTGAGTCAGAAGCCGTAGAAAGGGAACGTTCATTTGTGTATGCACCTGCTATCTATACAGAAGAGGGGGGAAAACTGTCATATTGTTGTACAGGCTGAGTCAAGAGAGGTCCCAGACTGCTTAAAATGTAAATTTAGAGAAATGTGTAACTCTCAGACAAATGTTACAGTGGAAAGGCACTTATTTTATACAAGGGATCAAAAGCCTAGTGAAACTTTTGCAGCATATATAACTGACCTGAGAAACAAAGCTAAAACATGCAGATTTGGTGATTTAAGGGATGAGCTGATAAAGGACAGACATGTATGAGGTATAAAAGATGATGCTGTGAGAACAATTTTGTTTCGTGACAGTGATTTAACTTTGAGTCATTGTGATTTGTTAGATATATGAGCCCACAGAGAAGCACACAAATATGCTTGCAAATGAGAACAGCTCTAGAAGACACAGTGATAAAGTTCATGTTGATAGCATGCAGCATGTGGTTAAAAGAAACAGGCCTAAGCACATGGCAGCAACTGTAGCCCCTGCAGCACTCACTGGTAAATCTCAGAGCTTTCCAGCAAATTCCAGAGTTCGCACAGTCTCAGTGAATCGTAAGAGTGAGTTAGCAAACTCAAGTCATGGCCCCAACCTAATTTCATTGCCAACTGTCATAATTGTGGTGGAAAAACCATGAATCTAAAATGGAGAAATGTTTAGCTTTTGGTCAACAATACCATAAATGCAATACGTGGAATAATTTCAAAAGGTTTTGTAAATCAAAATGCCCCATTCTTTTATTAAAAGGGGACATTTTAGGAAACGAGTTGATCAATTAGAAAGCTGCAACCCTACACTTTATGTTGATGATCTGTCAGTGCTTCACGAATCAGTCAATGCAGTAGTTTTTAGGGCAAAGAAGTAGTTTTTAGGGCAAAGAATGAAGTATTTTGTACTGTCTGGATAAATGGCAACCCCCTAGAGCTCAAAGTTGATACAGGTTTCAAGTGCAATGTTACGTCAGTAGAAACATTTGCGAGAGAGTGTCATGGTGAAGGGCTTGATTTTGCAAGGTGTGTGAAGGTTGTTGCTTATGCAGGTGAAGTTTCATGTTACTCTGCTGGAAGATGCTACAACTTACTTTATGTGGTCAAGAGGCATGTCCAGTCATTATTAGGACTCAGAGATAGTTGGAAAATGGCACTGCTTTCATTTAATAAGGAAGTTCATCAAGTTAGCTTAAATAACCATTACTCTAATTTTGCCCAGTACTTTTTTCCATCTAAAGAAAAACTACCAGTTGTGTACTCCATAAAGTTAGACCCAGAGGTCAGTCCACTTGTCAGACCAGCACATAAAGTTCCAATAGCCATGCAGTACAGAGTCAAAGCTGAGTTAGATAAAATGGTGCGACAAGGTGTGATTTGTCCAGTTGATGAATCTACTGAATGGGTATCTTCCATGGTGGTAGCTCATAATAAAAGCTCAGATGTCATCAGAATATGTATTGATCCATAGTTTCATAGTTTCATAGTATAGTACTAGGCTATCTGCCCTGGGGCATTTGTAAGCCTAGCCATAGTGATGTGGCTTTTGCCATCCCATGAAGTGATACAAAAATGTACAGAATAAATCTAGAATACTGTGCCTCTGTCTAGTAGTGACACAGTGGAGGTCCCCTTAAATAATAGAATTAATTTACTGTACCCCTGTCTAGCAGTGACACAGATGTGACCCCTGGGGTAAACTTACGATCTCCCATCCACTCATCAAGATTTCTCTTGAAGAGAGTCAGTGAGGGGTCTGCCTAATACGAACTGGGATCCTGTTTCAAAGCATGGGAAGCCTCTGGGTTATGAATCTATCCCTCCAGCATGTCCTATTCATACTTGTGCCAAGGTTTAAGTCTTTAGCTCTCGTGGTCCTGATAGATTTGGATTTTTTGAGGTGGAGCATGTCCATCAGATCCTGATTGGACATGGCCTTGTACGTCAGGCAGAGATCACCTCTGAGCAGGCAGTATGCTACTGAATAGAGCTGAAGTTTCTTTAGTCTGGCAGAATAAGACATATGTTGGAGACCCTTGATCCTTTTGGTGAGGTATGTTTGTGGTCTCTCCAGCTGTTGCAAGTGCCGGGTGAGGTACATACCAAATGGGGCATTGTACTCAATCATGGGTCTGATGAGGGAGGAATATAGGGGTACAATGACATCCTTGGATCTGGATGTGAAACCCTTCATGATGAGGTGTGCAAGGTAGAATGTTTTTCTAACCACTTTGGCAACGTGGGTGTCAAATGAGAGGTTGCTGTCTACTTGGGTCCCTAGGTCTCTGATTACTTTTTCCGTACTCAGTGGGTTGCTGTCTATGTGATAATTTGTGGGTACTTTGTTTTTTCCAAAAGGGATGACTATACATTTTTTGGCATTTAGTTTAAGGTCGTGACTACGGCACCAGTTGTCCATTTCAGTGAGGCCTTTTTGTAGGATGTGTGTATCTGCTGGTGTATCAACTATGGAGCCTAGTTTGCAGTCATCTGCGAACTTTGTCAGCCACAGCCCTCCCATGTTTGCTTTAACATCTGAGAAATAAATGCCGAACAAGAGGGGTCCCAGGACAGATCCCTGTGGGACACCACTTGTGACTGGCTTTGAGTCTGACATTGCTCCAGTGATTTTAACTTTATGGGTTCTGTCCTTTAGCCAGTTTGCAACCCATCTAGTGACATAAGGGTTTACTTTTAAGCTGTTTAGCTTATCTATGATGCTTGAGTGGGGTATTGTGTCGAAGGCCTTAGCCAAGTCCAGGTATGCTGTATGGACTGCTTTGCCCTCATCAATGGCTCTAGTGACTGTTTTGAAAAAGTCAACCAAGTTTAAAAGGCAGGATCTGCCCTTTACAAAGCCGAACTGAGTGGGGTCAAGCGTTTGTAGGTCCCCTATGTCTCCGTTTATGAGTTCCATAATGATTCTTTCCATAGCTTTGCAGACCAGGCTAGTCAAGCTTATGGGGCGGTAGTTTCCAGGGTCTGTAGAGGCACCCCCTTGTGGAGTGGGACCACTGTTGCTGTCGCCAGTGTTCAGGTACATATCCCAGTAAGGCTAAGGTTAAATAGCATTTTATGTGTGGGTTTAGCTCCTCTTGGAGTTCACGTAACACGCAACCCGGGATACCATCAGGTCCCATTGATGCTGTGTTTTTGCTTTGTTTAGGCGGTTCTCACTTGGACATCAGAGATGACAGGAGATTACATTCAGCTGGGATAAGTATTTCTTCTTTTGGGGGTGAAGGAGGCGAAATTTGCACTGAACCTGTCAGCCAGAATGTTAGCAATATCTGTGGGTTCAGTGTATTTTTGTTGTTGTGAACCAATTCTGAGCATATCTGAGGGTTTCCCCAGGTTTCTAACATAGCTGAAGAAGGCTTTGTGGTTATCTTTAGTGTCCTTAGCGATTTTTCTCTCAAAGTTTGCCTTGGATGTTTTTATGAGAGAACATAGTTTTCTGCTAATGTTGATCAGAGATGACTTCCCTTCATGGGATTTCGCTCTGATGTGCAGTAGCTTCCTTCTTTTGTTATACAATTTGTTTATGGCTGAGGTCCACCAGACAGGATGCTTACATTTGGTGGAGAGGAACTTGGATTTGTTTGGGATTGCATGATCCATGCATTCTTGGAGATGTCCATAGAAAGCATTTGTGAAGGATTCGGCATTGTGGGATGTGGTATCCACTGGCACAGTGAGCTTAAAGGATACCATCTCAGTCTTAAGAAGAGTGAAGTCTGCTTTTGAGATTTGAACAAAGCATTAAAAAGACCCCATCATCCAATGCACACAGTCGAAGAAGTCACAGCCTTGATGCCAAATGTCACTATTTTTTTCTGTCTTAGATGAAAAGAGTTCATTTTGGCAAATTCAGCTTGACAAAAATCATCATTGCTCATTATGTTCAGTACTCCATTTGGCAGGTACAGATTTTTGAGAATGCCATTTGGGATAAATACTGCACGTGAAGTCTTTCAGCATGCAATAGAGCAAATTTTTTCAGGGTATCCTTGTGCTATTTTAATAGACAACATACTAGTAGGAGGTCATGGTGAAACGGAGCATGCCAGAAACCTCAGAAAAGTTCTAGGAAAGGGCACGTCAAGTGAATCTTAAGCTTCATCCACAGAAATGCAAATTGAGGCTACAAGAAGTTACTTATGTTAGTCATTTATTTACCAGTACAGGCCTACAACCAGACAGTTCAAAGCAAATAGCCATTCTCGAGATGCCAGCTCCAGACAATATTCAAGCCCTCCCATATTTTCTTGGCATGGTTAACTACATAGGCAAGTTCAAACCATAGTTGAGCCAACTATCAGCTTCACTTAGAGAGCTGACACATAAAGATATATTCTGGTCTTGGTTAGAACAACACCAGAGAGCATTTGATGTCCTGAAGCAGAGAACAGCTAGTCCACCAACTCTCAGATACTATGATGTTCACAAGACAGTTGCACTTTCATGTGATGTTTCAAAATTTGGTCTTGGTGCAGTCATTTTACAAGAGGATCAGCCTGTTGCCTATGCATTGAAAATTCTTATCCAAACTGAGATGCTTTATGGCCAGATCAAGAAAGAGATTTTGGCAATTGTGTTTGCATGTTCGAAGTTCCATGATTATGTTTATGGTAGACCTATCCAGATTGAAAAAGACCACCAGCCTCTAGTCACTATCTTGAGAAAGCCTATACATTCAGCTCAAGCCAGACTGCAAGGCATGATGTTGAGATTGCAAAAGTATAATTTTAATCTTAATCTACAGAAAGGCAAACTTCTTTATCTTGCTGATACATTATCCAGATTGCCCAAAAACACCCACAGAACAACATGAGAAGGAGAACCTTGACTTTGAGCTCATAGCAGTGAGAAATATTTCTTCCACACATCTTGATGAGTTGAGAGATCACACGGCTACAGATCCAGTTTTACAAATGCTCAACCACTTTATCAGTCAAGGATGGCTGTCAAAGCAATCTAGTTTACCTCATGAAGTGAACCTTATTTTTCATACAGAGATGAGATTTTTTTCTGACAAAGGTATCATTATGAAAGGTCTGAAAGTAATTGTTCCGAAATCCTTGCAACCATAATACATTGTTATCTTGCACTGTGGTCACCCAGGTACCGATTCTACTGAAAGAAGGGTAAGAGGACTAGTATTTTGGCCTTCTATGTCACAAGATGTTGAGAGAGCACTTTCATCTTGTTCAGTATGTAATAGTATGAAACCACACAACAGAAGGAACCCCGTCAGCTAAACCTTTGTCGACAGTAGCCACCGACATTTTTAAGTGGAATGGTCAACATTATTTGGTGTTAGTAGACTCTTACTCCAATTGGTTTGAGATTGACCTACTTCCCAATCTAGCATCCGCTACTGTCATTACTAAGATGAAGCATCATTTTGCAGTACATGGTAGTCAGTTATTTCTGATAATGACATGCAGTTTATTAGCCAACAGTTCAAAAGATTTGTTGAAGAATGGGACTTTACTCGTATCACGAATAGTCCAGAGCACCCACGGTCAAATGGTTTGGCAGTATGTGCAGTTCAAAGTGCAAAACAGTTACTTGAGAAGTCAAAATAAGATAATAGTGATGTTTTTCTGAATCTCTTGAATCTCAGAAATGTTCCTCATGATAAACATCTTGGTTCACCTGCTCAGAGACGCCTGTTGAGACAAACAAGAACCAAATTACCAATCAGTAGTCAGTTGTTGGTTCCATGTGTCAAGAACAACAGGTCAGTTAAAGCCAATCTGTTGAAGAAACGCCTAACTCAGAAGTCCTACTATGATAAAACCAGCAAACCTCTCAATCCATTACGAGAAGGAGAAGTAGTAAGGATGCAAACGTCCAGAGGTTATGATTGGATTGGTGTCATGAAGAATATTTGCCCAGACCTGAGATCATACATTATGGAATCACAAGGAGCAGTTTTTAGGTGGAATCGGAAACATTTGACACCAGTGTCTGAGTCTATACCACAGTACATTGCCTGTGAGAAAGACTCTTTATATCAGAGTGCATTGTCCGGTGTTCCAATTCCAGAGGAAGTTCCAGAGGACATTCCTATTCCTGTGACGAATCCAGAAGTTCCTGATACAAGTTGTTTACCAAAGACTGTCCTGTTGCTAAATTTGGTCCAGAATGACATGTTACGAGATATGGTCACATCTCTAAACCCTTTTACAGATATGAAGCAACTTGGACATGAACATTGTGTTTTGTTTCTAATGTATATATTAATGCATGGCTAACTCTGATATTGTTTTTACAAAGGGAAATCTTTTTAAGAGGGAGGATGTAGATCAATGTGTGTGTATGTATCTTTAAGAAGCCATCCTTGGGCTTTCACAAGTGCATAAATACTGAGCATATGCAAGCTAGACTGCCATTTTGTAGTAAGCTGTTGAGATGTAAGCATGTGTGTATGTGAAGTCTTTCTGTTATCCAGTTTGTTTGTATTTTATGATGCTGCTACCCATCCTGATGTGTTTCTATGTATTAAATCATCTAAATGAAATACCCCACCTGTCTGTCATCTATGTGCGCGAGAGAGAGAGAGAGAGAGATGAGTGAAAGTAAATATATTTTTTACTTTGATAATGTTACAGATACTATAGTGGAAGGAACAAAAACACTTTTCTCAATTTACCTATTAGCATCTATAACTTAGAGGAGCATTTGAACCTACAGCCATCATCACATGTATTCTACAAGACAAACCCTTAATACATTGAGCTACTTGGACAACTCAACTGAAGCTTGTAGTCCAATACATAGTATAGGGATGTCTGAGACAGATGTACATATACAAAAAATCTGCTGCTGAGGCATATATCCTCCCCACAGTACCATAACCAATGGAACAAGAAACACATTTCCCAGATGACCAAGGATGGTATGCAACAAGGGTTGCCACCTTTTCAAATGGCCAAAGTGGGACATTTTTGGTACAAACATCAGATTTTATAGGCCGACACATACCCACGGTCAGTACAAAGGTTAGAACTTAACTTTTTTGCCTAAATAAAAGCTTATTCTTGTAGCATTTTAGTTGCTTATTCTGTTTCTTATAACATTTAGGTATTTTAGATACAGAATAACTGTTTTATCAACTATTACATAAAATATAGGAAATAATTTTGCCCTAGAATCTCAGGACATTTGCCATTTTTACAATTTTTTGTCAGGACACAACTGCCCAAAGAGGGACTGTTCTTCGCAAAGTGGGACAGGTGGTAACCCTATATACAACCGAGTGTGAGAATCAAACCCAGGTACATCAGCACACAATGCACAGGGTGTGGCCTTAGCATATTAAGCTGTGTCTACAGTAAAAGCAAAGGCTACAATGAAAGAAACAAAGTAATCAGACCAAGTGTATTGAATCAGGATCTGTGAGGCAAATTTCCACAATAAAAAAATGTATCCCATACATATTTCTCACTTCTGTTTTGAAAGTACTGTAAGGAAACAGACAATTCAAATTACAAATTAAACCACAACAAACTTGGGGGAGACTTGAACCCAGAGGCATTATCACAATGTGAAAGCAATGTGACTCACTTCTCCAGCTGTATGAAAGCAAGCATGCACAATTTACATTCATCCGACTGACATACTGCCCCCTTTGAACTATGGACGTTAGCACAGAAGTATTAATAATGTATAAAATGTATACTGTATGAAACTCATCTGTACTACCCAAATAGACTGACATTAAAATGTGTCCAGTATAAAGCTAGTTCACTCATCCTGGTGCTCTCTTAGGTACTTTATCCTTCACCTGTTCAATTGTATATTCTCTGTGATACCTCCAGGATTTCTGGAAAGAAAGCCAGCACTGTGTAAGATCTGCAGGTGGCACACACTGACAGGTTGTATGTGTAGGTAACAGAAGTTGTACATACAGTACATAGGTGGTGCTTGCTCTATAACTTCAGTTTCCCATTAGCCTAGGAGGTAGAGATGTCAGTGCTTTATGTCACAGTAATGGTTACAGCATTGTTTCCCCACGTGTGGGATGTCAAGGTTATGGGCTATTGTCTGGGTCAAACTATTCCAGGCCTCCGTCTTGTACTGAGGACCTACAGACACCCTCTGCAAGTGCTTCTGGCTATAGTAAGGAAGTGGTTTTAGTTTCCCACACACACCACCTTTGTGCTCTAAAAGGAGTACTATCTTCTCCTTCTCCAGACATGACATTTTAACTAGAAGAAGCAGATAAAAATAGCAGATACTTTGTGCCTACACCTGTTTTTGCATTTATCATCTGCCACACAATGACAGACATCTCCTTTGCATGGCAGATGGTGTGCCAGGCTAAAATATATACTGTATTATAATGATTCACAATTGCACTTTAAAGTGTGAAACAAGACAGTCCTATATCCCTTTATATGCTCTCAAGACATACAGTGACTCAATTTCTGTAAGGTTATATGTGAAATTACAAATCTCCCCCAGAGGCATGGCATGAACCATCCATGTGCAACCCAGGTGTATGCACAGCATTGAATAGGAATGAGTGAAGTATTTAGCAAGATGTCTCAATACACCGCTTGAGCAACTCAAAAACAATAATGAGCCGAACTCTAGTTTGCATAATCACCACACCCAGGCAGACAAATCTGTGTAATATATTCACAAAGGAAGGTAACTGAAACCATCACACCACCAAATAATTCACAGAATAGCAACTTGAAAACCCTCAATTGAATTTCAGAATAATTGTTACGGTAAACCAAATCTCAGGTTTTTAGAAGTTCACTTTGCTAAGTATGACTGCTGGTAACTGGTATTTTATTCATATACATAATGAAAAAGCTTGGCCAATACTTTTAAGGGCTATTGAAATGTATAGTTTGAGGGGTACTGCAAGGCTAAGATGATTGCTGGACTGAAGGATTGTTAAACATACTGGGAAATGAGTGTAATTCAACACATTCTGGCTGGCCTTGTGCTATCAGTTTGAATAAAAACATTTGCCTGTTGAATACCTCATACATATCTTTCATGCGTAAAATCTTTTTAATCCTGAGAGAAAACAGTCATGACACCTTATTGAGTTACAAAATTATAAGTATTATACTGTGGGGGCCATTTTCTAAGTAAAGTTATGCAGCAGACATTGCTTAAAAAGTGTGGACAGTGATACATGACTGTCAGACACACCACAAGCGTGATATATGGGAGAATGGTGGTGTAAGCAGTTTCAGGGTTGGTCACAAACACAATGTTAGTACTAATGTTTTCCATACCTACTGAGCAAGGCCTAAAAACAGACTAAGCAGAAAAACACTGCATACTCTGCTGAAGATAGTACATAGAAAGCTGTCTAATGCAGAGAATGAGGTGCTACTCTAAGCACTACATCTGTGTTTAATAAGAGATTTTATTATCAGATTATGAGAGTTGCAGTGGGAACAACAACCTCTCACATCTTTGCCTGTATGATTTTATCATGGTGAGAATCTGAATGTTTATATACACTGTGACGTCCCCTCTCTGGGCCAGTAATCAAGGAGCCTGAATCCTCACCACTGACACTGGAGAGGGACGTTCACGTGGAACAAAAATGGATACACCTAGCATTTCTGGATGCAGCTCTCTACATCAAGCGCAATTTCCCTTAAGAGCACACAAGGAAAATACTCAGTCTGGGGTCTGGATTTCTCCCTCTATCTCCTCCAAGTTCCAAATAAGAATCCCCACTGGCACAGCTATAGACTTGAGTCTTCAGCCAAGTGTCCAAGCCAAGTCCTCCACCACTCTCTCTGTAAAACCAGTGTTTCGTGTTCCTGCTCCAACCAGCTGACACACGCACTCTTTGAGATTTGATTCGCACACACACACACACACACACACACACACACACACACACACACACACACACACACAGACACACATACATACACACACACACACACAAACACTGGCACAGATTTACTAGCTATGCCCCCTTATGCCTAGACTTAATTTAATGAGTGATAAATATTATACAAAAATGATAGGGTGGCCAAATGCAGTAAAAATAGATATAAGTAGTCTCAAAGGTTAAAATATTCTCTAAAGGACTAGCCACAATGAAATGTTTAAATATATTTAATAATAAATAATAAAATAACATGAAAATACTAAGTATCTATTTACAATAAACACCAGAGATTCTATCACAGGAAATATTAAAATAACACAGATGAATAGATTCACACAGATACAGAAAAACTAATCTCACTTAACTCATCCTATTTTCACTTACTAACTTATCTAACTATTCCTAGGCATGAGAAGTCCAAGAGAGCAAGAGAGAATTCCCCTCATCAGGTTCCTTCCTCAGGAGGTTCCAAAGACTTCAGTCTCTTCCTAGTATCATTTAAACATTTTTTAAATTGATGTACAGAATGACATCATATACATCTGGTCATCTGACTATCATGTCACACACACACCCACACACACACACACACACACACACACACACACACACACACACACACACACACACACACACACACACACACACATATACACACACAAACACACATGCACATTCACACACTTCTGTGGACTGTGACCCTTCACAAAGATGTTTAAGTTAAGCCATGTCACCATGTTGAAATCTTATATACATGACAGCACTATTTTTTCTATTGTTCTCAGCACTCACACATTTCTCGGTGAAAGATATCCTCACATATGCTTCCTCTGTCACCAGTACAAATGATGATAACTGGCCCCTGTCTTTTGTAGTGTTACTTGGGTTGCCTGTGTCTGATGCACAGTATGGCCAGCCGTGCATGGGTAAGCACAGCCTGGTGTTGGTTTAGCATGCATCACTTTTACTGAAGTGCATTGCCTTTATTTGGGTCTCCTACATTCTGAAACTATGTGCAAATTTCTGCCTTTTTGCCATTGCCATTGCATATTGAGCCTGCTAATGTATGGTATGATCATCCCCTGTTACTGGCTCCTCCACTGACTCTTCATCTGACTCAAACTCTACTGCATGGTGTGCTATGGACTGCTGCTTCTGCCCACCCTGCTGCAACTGCCTCCTACATTTGATATTGGGTAACTTTGCACATACTGAAAATATTTTGGCATAGGGCAATACTGCAAGACATCACTAAATGAACCCAGACTGTGAAAGCATGCATTCAGCAACCCATATTCATGCTCAGCAATGTTTTTTGTTTACCAGTGGGTATAGTTGTACCCTCGGACTTTTACATTTTATAGATTTCATATGGTAGTCATCAGCCAGGGGTCCATGACCTATCCATCATCATCAATAAGATGACTCTGGGGGAAGCTACCACTTACAAAACATTGATGTAGGTCACTGGCGATCAACATGTGGGAGTCATGATAACTACCATGGTGACCTGCAGACACATTGTAGATGACATATTGTACATTACAGATCACCTGGCAGCTGTTAGAGTGATAATATTTGTTGTTCACATACCTCCTTCCCAGTTCACCAGGTAGGGCCTTTAATTCAATGTGGGTATGCACCTCAAGGAAATGGGCTATAATCATGGAAGTCATACATGGTGTTCCCTCTTTTCTCTGTGGTATGTAGGAACCATGTATGCTCTACCACATGCTGAAGAATAGCATCTAGAAATTAATGGAAGATCTAGAGTCAGATGCCTGAGATAACCCACTCTCCCAAATAGGTTGTGGAAAGGTGCCTGTTGCCGGTATATGTAAAACCACACATACCTTGGCATCCACAGAAATATGTACTCCATGACCCCCACAAGGCTGAAAATGAGGCCGATACATGTTCACAATCACTTGTATGGTCTCCCTAGCCACACAGTACTGGTCCATAATATCAGTGTCATGGTGTCCATGAGGTGTTAAGCACAATCAGATGACATGGAGCCTTTGATGGTGTCACCGTGCGCTGCTGTGGACCATAGGAGCAATGAAAGCTTCTTGCAGGTATGCATTTACTAATGGTGGTAACCCCTAACATTATTTATTAATTGCATTTGAATGAACATTAACATTCAGCAGTTCATTTATACAGTGCTCATCTTATACATTTATAAATCACTCTGACATCTTATTTTTCCTCATTTCCATTCACCAAGCCACTAATTTTAATAATGTTGCTTATTAGCATGTTGTTATATGGCCATTAGCATATAATGTACCCAACCCTGATGCTCTGTATTCCCCACTTGTGGTACATGATTCTCTGGATCTCACACACCCTAGATATGGCTGTTCCTTTCTCAGAACTACTCACATCAGTGCAAAAAAGTTTTCTGAATCCCAGCCTATGTTTCTCAGGGCAGATTGGGGAAGAAATGTTGATCTTCATAAAGACAGCAGGACACAGCATTCCATTTATTTATTTCTGTTTATCATGTTCCTGATGCCAGTGGATATCAGTGCTAACAGAACGGAAGGGCTTAGTTAACATAAACAGGCCAAAATCTGTTATCCTAAATGGATGATACCTGTGAAGTGACTAATGTTCAGGGCTACACACAATTTTGCATAGGAGAAGGAAATTAATAAATCAAGATGGCAAAAACACACAAAGTATTACCTGGTTTTCTGGAACAGAGAGCAGGGACTGATGTGCCGTTCTGAAAACTAAGTTTCATCCTTCAGGCTACTGACATTTAAAAAGGAAGATTTAAAAGACAGTCTTAAAATATTGGTCGGGTGAAGTTTACAAAAAGAGTGTGTTATGCTTATGGAATGTTTTCTATATTAAAGACAGTTTTGTTGATCATTATAGCAAACAGAACAACATTAACTACAGACATAAACAGTAATACACTCTAGCTTCATGTGCCATGTTGAAGGTAATGATTAGATGATATAGTGTTCAGTAACTTTTCCTGCTGCTTAAACAAAGTAGAAAAAGGAACACAAGTTCAGCAATGTATAAAAATACATTATTACAGAAACAGATTTACCATAGCACTTAAGTAGTTAAAAAAAAAACAAAACAAAACAAAAAAATGCCCTGATGTACATTCCTAGGCCATCATAAATATGATTTAAACATTTGTTGTTCATTAAACGTCTTTATAGGCATGGTGTTATAATGTCATTTACACATGCAGTCTTTCTTTGTAAAAAGGACAACTAAACATTAGGACTATATCTTTAGAGTAAATACTGCTTTGGCTGTAACTGTAGAAAGAC
The DNA here is from genome assembly GCF_019279795.1 of Protopterus annectens. NCBI lineage: Eukaryota > Metazoa > Chordata > Ceratodontiformes > Protopteridae > Protopterus > Protopterus annectens. The sequence goes on from NC_056735.1 coordinate 1,836,406,019, forward strand.
TACCTTTCACTGCAGTGTAATGATATACCAAGACAGCTTAAATACAAACTTTCATTGTCTCTGTGTTATACCAGAGCCCTACTATTTCAGCAATATTTACAACTTTGTACCACTGTTTCCTATAAAAGGAAGCAACTTGGTCTTTTTACAAAACCAGAATGACCAGAAACCTAACCTCTGGCCATTCAAACCATGAAGTAATTAACTCCCCTGCTTATTTCCTCATTCAAAGAGCTTAGCTGTCTTTAGAAATACAATATTAGCCTTATGCTCTACTGGGAAATTTTCAAGATGGGAAGATATCGTTCAGCTGGACTGCACCTGTAGTACAGCTTATTTTTCAACTGTTAATAAAGTTGACCTCATATGTCCTTCCTCAGTACTTCCCATTCGTATTTAGCCAGCACTGATTGCATAAATGAGTTTGCTTTTAGCACTTTGCCTGCATACTGCAGATCAAGTGCATATCTCTTAGCTGTGTTATGGTACTGGTTCCTGTGATGGCTAATCTTTACATTTCTGTCATATACAGCCCCTTTTTCAGAACATTGAATGTAGCTCAGACATAGCAATGCCTAGTTATAATGTCATAGAAAACTTCTGTTTAGTTCTGCCATTTCTTGTCTCAAAAGCTATCCTTTAATCATGACTAGGATTCATAGTCAAATACTGCATGTCTGTGCAGTACTAATTTTAGAAGTGGTTACTCAAAAAATGCCACACAGCAAAGCAGATGCATTAAGCCTTGCACTGCACCAGCAGTCCAAACAAAGGATGAAGTAACTGAAGCAAGGAAGTGTTAATGGTAGAACAAATGCCAGGCTGCTCTACATTTGGAGAAGTGCTATAGTAAGGCATGTGACAGACACTCACTTTTGATGCAGAAGGCTTAGGTTTCTATTCTCATCCCAGGTAGCTGGATTTATTTTTCAGTACTGACACTGTGGTGCAGCATAACAGGGATACTGAACTCCAGATTGTGTTATCCTTTGGATGAGAAGTTAAACAAAGATGACATCTGCTTGAGCTGGTGGTAGCTCATGTGGATGTTACAAATCCCATGGCACATTTCAAAAAGAAGAGGGGTTCTTTACCTGTATGCAAAAATAACTCTTATTTACAAAATATGCACATATTTACAAATATTTACACATGTACAAATATATAAATATACAAATCTGTTTACACATATTCATAATTTCCTTTACAATCATGCTAAATATTCATCCCTGTTAGACCCCCACTCCTTTTTCCATAACCACCATCTGACTTGACTTAATATTGTTGCTAAAATCCATTTACCGTTAAACATAATTTCATTTATTCTTTCATTCCATATAACCCATATAACATAAAGTAACTTTTTATCTACTTAACATATTCTTTATTTCTATTCTTATAATATCCATATTTAATTGTATCCATGTTTATTTAGCCACTTTTTATATTTTAAAAAATGTTCTTTACATAGTTTTCCCCATAACTTTTGTACTCCTTTACATTTCAAAAACCCATGTTCCATAGTTTCCTCTTCTTTTTTGCATTGTGAACATATTCTGTCACTTTTCTTTTCATATGGCATATTTTCTTTTACTGGCAATTTATCTATTACCAGCCTCTACAAAAAAAAATGTTAACATTCTACTTTCTGATTACACCATTTTCTTCTTATTTTATAACCTTGATTTTTTCATCTGTTAGATTTTCCCATGGCTTTACATAGTAATGTTTTATCATTACATATGTATATCATACTTTTCTATCTTTTCCTATATTAACTTTTATTTTCCACAAAAATATTTTTTCTTGGTAACATTTTATTTCTTCATTTATACAGTCTGTTTTCTTTCACTCTTTTTACCATACCCCAAAATTTATCATAGTTATATTTATAAAGTTTTACTTTTAATCGCTCCTCTTTTTCATTTATCCACTTTAACATTTTCTGCAAATTCAATAAAGCAGCATATACCTCTGGGTTAATTAACCCTAAACCTCCTTTTTATTTGCATACAAAACTCCGCTTTTTATTGGGTTTAATCTACAACTGCATATAAATAAAAAAAAATATCTGCAATCATTCATTTTCAAATGCTGTTGGCAACATAAATACACTTGCTAAGTATTATATTTTTCCTGTCAGTACTGAATTTATCAAATAAGCCTTTTTTTTCTGAATGATCATTTATATGTTCTCCAGAAAGACAGGTTTGCTTTATTTTTTCTATTGTTTTTCCCGTTGAATTCTACTTACATCTTTATTCCCAAATGTTATACCTAACACAGATATTTTATTCATTGTAAAATATATACCCTGATCTTTACTACATCACTTAAACCTTTATTTTTCTCTTTATTTATAGCCATCCCTATCACCTCTAGACACTAGTTTGTGTAAATTATTACTTCTTTTATCCAAATTTTGTTTTTTGCAATTATTATAATGTCATCTGCATATGTTAACAGAACTAGAATTCTTAACCTTTCAGGTGTTATATAACCCACCTCCTTCATTTTGTAATATATTTCACATACTATCACATTTATAACTAATGCAAAAAAGTATACAACTCATTGGACATTCTGTCTAACACCACTCTTCATACGTACCTCTTAGCTTAACCAGCCATTTACAAGTATTTTTACTGTGGTATTACTATAAACTGTCATACATAATTTCATAACTTTCTCACCTATATTATATTATTTCATCATTATCCATAAGATTTCATGTCCAATTGCATCAAATGCCTTATTAAGATTTCCTATCATGATTTTTGTTTCTTCTGTTCTGTTGATAATATCATTCACAATTTCTCTATCATTAATAATTCTTGACAACCCTTTCCCTTTATACTATATATATCTTCCATAATATTTTTCATTTTAGTTTAAAATCTCATTTGTATTATTTTCATGAAGATCTTATAATCATTATTCCTTACTATTGGTCTCCAGTTTTTAAATTCTCTTCTGTCTTCCTTCTTCCATATGAATTTAAGTATTCCGCTACATTATTTTTTATATATAAAACCTTCATTTAACCATTCATTTAAAATCTTTAAACAATATATACTTTTTGTAAATCCCTTAAATTTTAATACATTTCATACCCTATCCAATCGGAGTGTGTAGCCAAATCTGCATTTCCTTGCCTAATACCTTATCTAGCTCATTTAAAGAAGTATCCTTTTCCAAGTCTTTGTTCTCTTTTCCTGCTAACTTTTTACTTTTTATGTTTTTTCACTACCTTTTTTCTTCTTTAAACATTTCTTGCACATATTGTGCTACCTTATTCATAATCTTTTCCTGAGTTCTTTCTATTGTTCCTTTTCCTTTTTTATTTTTCTCATTACACTACCATATCCCCTTACTAATATGCTTAAGTAACTCAGTACTTCTTCTCTTTTTCCTTGTAAAAACGTCTTTCCTTAAATAACATTTCTTATATGTTTCTTGATTTCTTTCATATAAATCTTTTATTTTTTGCCATAGTACATTCTATTATTATGCTCTAAATCTTTCAATGCATCATTAAGTTATTTTTATATTTTTCTTTCTCTATTTTTCTCACATTATATTGCAACTGTAAAAAAAAGTCTATATTTTTCCTTAAATATCATCCATCATTCAGATGAATTTTTATAAAATGTTCTCATAGTAATATGATCTTTTCATAACTGTATTACTAACCTCTTTCCTTCTTCATTCCATGCATTCTGATTTATCATTTTTACTCCTTTGCCAATTTTTAAATATTACTTGTTTTCTTTTATCTATAGCAATATTGCAAGATGATCAGAAAATCTTTCTTCAACTACCTCTCCTTCTCCTATAACTAAACCTTCTGATTCTATGAAATAATCTATTTCAGTTCTATACATAGAATCCCTTTTGTAACTCCATGAATTTTTGTCCCAGAGTTTTAACTTACCACATCTTATAACTTTTAACATTTTTCTTATATCATTTACTTTCTTTTTATGCTTGCCTCTTAAATCACAGTTAAAGTCTCCTGTCATTATAATATTCATTTTTATCACTACATAGTCTAAATCTGATTAAATAAAATTTCCTTTTCTTTATAGAGAGTCTAAGTATATAATGTTATAAGCCTATATACTTGTTCTTTTCATTTTAAAATTAGAATTGTTAATCTTCCCATTTTTGCTAAAGTTATAGCTAATATCTTTACTGTATTTTTATTGAATATGGCTAATTTCAAATTATCTTTCCTTCCCATAGTTTCTCTGTAATATTTCTTCATTTGTTAAAAATCTTGTGTCTTCTAATATAATTACATCGACATCACATGTATTACACCACTGCAAAAATCGTATTCTTCTTATTATATTCTTAATACTATTCATATTTACAGAAAGCACTTGAGATTTTTCATTCTCCCTTTTCCTTAGATTAATGGTTTCATAAAATTACTAGGCAAGCTTTTCTAAAAGTCCATTGTAAGACTAACCTGTTTCCTTCCCAAAGGTAAAAATCAAACATCGCATCTTGTGTTTGTGAGTCAAACACCTTAACCATTTTACTAAGCCTCCATTTTAGCAATATGAATTCTTTTTCATCCATTTCCTTTATTTTTTCTTTTGCACTTATCCCTTTAAATTTTCTTTTTTCTGTCTTTTACCCTTTATTAGTAGCATTCTTTTTTTCCTTTAACTACTTCACAGTTTGTCTTCTTCTTTGCTTACATCAGAGCTTTCTTCTATATCCATTTTATTATTTTTATTTCTTAGCTAATTTTTCTTCTATTGCTACTTCTTTTAAAATGTATTCTTTTTGTTCATTATCTTCTCCTTCTTTTTTTCTTTTTCCTTGTTATTTTCATTTTCGCAATCCATCCATAAATGTCCAATTTTGTTACATTTATAACATTTCAATTCACATTTGTTTGCATCATGTACCATTTCCCCATAAATATAACATTTTGTTTTGTCACATTTACTTATCAAATGTCCTTCTTTTCCACAAAAACAAATGTTTTGGGTTGTCTCCAAAATTTTACAGCACTCCTATTCCCTTCCATATTTTTCATGCTTGGTATGTGTATAATTTTTTCTCTTTCTGTTTTTAACACAATATTAACATTCCATGCACCAGTTCATAAACTCCTTTTGACACAAACTTTTGCAATGTCAAGTACTTCTTTACATAAAACTTTCAGAAGTCCTTTCAAAGTCTCTCTTTCTATCTCTGTTTGAAATTATACATGAATCTTTCCCTGTTAAATGCTTTTATCACATAAAAGCTCTATAGGTTACAGTCTTTCTTTTTCAAATTCTCTAAGAAAATTTTCCATTGAAAACACATTCGCAAATATAATGTCACAAAATGTCTCTTTGTTAATATGAATAAGTGCTCTTACCTCATGTGCTTTTACACCAAAGGAACTATTAAATTGTCCCACAATTCATACCTGTCCGACTACATACTTCAGTTTTTTTCATTTTCTTCTGCCTTTTTTCTGCTACTCCACTTTTGCCTTCTTTTACTTTCTTGGCATATGTTTTCTATTTCATCTCACTTATGTTCTTCAGGATTATCTCTGCACCATCCTTTTGTATTTTCTCTATAATGTCACCCCAGGAAACATTTCCTTCATTTTCTGGCTCACTCTGCACCACCATTTCTTTAAGTAAATCATCCCACAACCCTCACAACTGGAGTGTTGTAATTATACATCCATCATTTGCTGACTCATCTCCATAAACATGTTTTTTTTTAAATTTCCTCAGAATCCTGTGCACATTCTCCAGTCTCGATATTTGCTTTTGCATTCATTTCTTTCAGTAATCCATCATCTCCTTCTCTTTCCATCTGCCTTGCTGTTTCTGTGGGCTGCCTCTGCACCTGAGGAAGTGCTCTTCCAAAATGGTTTCCACTCAAAATAATGACAAGTAAGGGAAGTTCCCCAATACCATAGCAACACCCATCCCCTCCCCCAGTCTGTATGAGTACTACCTTAGATCTCCCCTAAAAAGGGGCAGTTGATTATTGGGATTTAACAGGTAAACAAAAGGTAAATAAATAAATGATGGATATCACAATGAAGGCAGGCCATTGCCAATACACACTCACATAGGAAATTGTAGTGCTGCATAGCTGCATCACATGCTCAGCTGTCAGAAAAATGGCAGTAGGCTGATCACTAGATAGACCACTGTGAGTACAGACAGCAAAGTGTCAACCTGACCATCCTATAAAAGGGAAAACAATGTGGTAGTTTAGAAAGTAGGAAAGATTACTGATCCTACAGACATTGCCAACATACTGGCTGATAGGTTCAGTGCAAACTTCCCAAAGGAGAGATATCTATAAAACATCTCCAACGCCCAAGTGAGAACTGCTCTCTCCAAAGCAAAAACACAGCATCCATGGGACCTGATGGTGTCCCCGGCTGTGTGCTCCACGAACTCAACGAGGAATTAAACCCACAGCTAGGACAGCTGTTTAATCATAGTCTTGCCTCTGGCAACTGTGGTCCCACTTCACAAAGGCGGTGCCTCCACCGACCCTGGAAATTACCGGCCCATTAGCTTGACAAGCCTTATCTGCAAAGCCATGGAGAGGATCATAATGGACCTCATAAATAAAGACATAGGGAATTTGCAGACTTTGGATCCATCCCAGTTTGAATTTGTCAAAGGCAGATCATGCCTTCTAAACTTGGTTGACTTTTGAAACAGTCACCAAAGCCATTGATGAGGAAAGGCAGTCCATACAGCCTACCTCGATCTGATCATTGAAAAACTCATCAGCTTAAATGTTAACCCATACATCACAAGATGGGTTGCAAACTGGCTGAGTGACAGAACCCACAGGGTCAGAGTTGCTGGCGCCATGTCAGGCTCAAAGCCTGTCACAAGTGGTGTACCACAGGGCTCAGTCCTGGGCCCACTCTTGTTTGGCATCTACTTTTCCGAAGTACAAGCAAACACAGGAGGGTTATGGCTGACAAAGTTTGCAGATGACTGCAAACAATAGTAGAAAACACATCTGACACCGATATCCTTCAGAAGGGTCTCACAGAAATGGATAACTGGTGCCAGAGCCATGGCCTAAAGTTAAATGCCAAAAAATGCATAATCATACCCTTCGGGAAAAACAAGGTTACCCTAGCTACCAAATAGGTGGCAATCCACTGAGCACAGAAGAAGTTATCAGGGACCTGGGGACCCAGGTTGATAGTAGTCTGTCATTCGACACCCATGTAGCTAAAGTAGTTAGGAAGACCTTCTACATTGCCCACCTTATCATGAAGGGATTCTCATCTAGATCAAGGGAGGTCATAGTCTCCCTATACTCATCACTCATCAGACCAATGATTGAGTACAATGCCCCATTCGGAATGTATCTGACCCGACACTTGCAGCAGCTGGAGAGGCCACAAAGTTCCTCACCAAAAGGATAAAGGGTCTCAAACATCTGTCCTATGCTGCCCGACTGAAAGAACTCCAGCTCTATTCAGTTGCTTAGCGCTTGCTCAGAGGTGAGCCTTCCCTAACATACAAGGCCATGTCAAACCCCGATTTGATGAATATGCTTCACCTCAAAAATCTGGATCCGTCAGAGCCACAAAGACTTAAACCTCGACACGGCTATTAATAGGACGTGCTGGAGGGATAGATTCATCACCCAAAGACTCCTATGCTGTGGAATAAAATCCCGGTATATGTGAGGCAGAGCACCTCGCTGGCCTTGTTCAAGAGAAATCTTGACCAATGGATGGGAGATCGCAGATATACCCCAGGGATTACCTCAGTGTCACTGCTCAACAGAGGCACAGCAAAATAATGGGTATAGTTCCCCATACTAAAGGGGTGGCGTAAGCCACAAAACTATGTGCTAGGCTTGTAAATGCCCTCGGGCAGATAGCCTAGTATGAACCTATGAACCTATGAACCTAAAGGAAGAACAGTAAGAAGAGGGAGACACATTAGGGTAATCATAACTTATGAAAGATAGAGGAAGAACGAGTTTTTTTGTTAGGGAAAGTGGTCCTTTTGTAATATAGACAGCCGAAGGGTAGGTGGCAAGGTAGTAAAGGGCAGCTATAGATAGTATATATGCATACATATATATATATATATATATATATATATAGAGAGAGAGAGAGAGAAGGACAGTTAGCAGAGGTAGATAAGACAAACATAAAATAAAGACAGGGTGGTGGACATACAAAAGATTGTTAGGACAGTGGATAAACACATGCACACAGAGAGTGGACATTTGATGATGGGATAGGTTAAACAATGAGCAAAGACTTGGAAATGATACATAAGGGAGGAGAAAACACCATGATGGGGATAAGGTAGGGCTCTGATATGGTTAGATGCAAGGACAGTCTAAGGGGCAACTAAACCAGGTATCACTTGCTAGATACACTGAAGTTATGGGTCATTTGCTCCTCCTGTGGCTTATTGGGTGATATCTACCTGCTGAAAGACTCCACAAGCCACATAAGAAGGTGCTTCATATTGCAATTGAACAGCCGTTTGCCAATACACCTTGGCAGCTACAATCTCTGCAACTGATACTGGCAGACAAGGCCAGACCCCTCTGGACCATTTTAAAAAGAGGACTCTTTGCCCTCTTACTGTGGAGCAGCCATGGAAGATACTAGTGTTCTTCTAGGTTGCCTCCAGCAAGAGAGCCATCATAGTCCTACTGATAGACAGACCTGGTAGCCACTGGTAAACCAGTGCAACACAACAGTTAAGATAGCAGAAGAAAATAATACAAAAATGCTTACAGTGTATTTGAGACTCTCTCTCCTGAACATCTGCTGGTGAAGCAGGTTAGGGGTTGGTGCTGCTTCAGATCTAGAACCACAGGTGCAAAAATCCAGTAAAATACCATTTATTGGGTAAGCGCTTTTGTCAGGTTTAAAATAACCAAACTTCTTCAGACCAAGGTCTGACAAAGTTTTGTGATTTTAAACCTGATGAAAGGGCTTACAAATAAATGGTATTTTACTGGATTTTTGCACCTGTGGTTCTCATCCTTTGCTGCTAATTTTTTTCTCTTCAGGTTGGTGAAATTTTGCTTTTCCTGGTTGCTTCAGATCTCTTTATTGATACCAGGACTACTCACTAAAATAGGTGATAACACTATCATCACTTACCATCCTGGCAAGCTCATGCCAGGCATCCTCCTTCTACAATGAGCCATCCAACTATTCCATCTGGTATCTAAAGGAAAATCCTGCATTCTCAGGCAAATCATGGTAATGTCCTACATTCTACAGTGCCTGATGTGGGGTGCAGAAATAGAAGAAAACATTACAGTACACATCATAATAGTAAAATGAGCTTCGGATGAGATGTTAAACCAAGGCCTGAGTTTGTGATAGTTCAGGTGGATGTAAAACATCTCATGGGACCTATTCCAAAGAGTAGGGTCATTTATTTAACAAAACATAAAAACATTATTTACGTATTTAGATATTCACAGGCACATATATACACGTCTATTTATTACTATTCAGCATTTTTCTTATAACATCCTCATTATTATTCTTCCACAGTTGACCTCCACCCCTTCTTTCACGTCCATGATCTGATTTTTTTGCAACATATCTGCCCAATTCATTACCCATTAAACAAAATTTCGTTCAGTCTTTCATCCCAAATAACCCATGTTACATAAAATAAATTCTTACTTACCGTTCTCATATATTCTTTCTTCTTAATCTTATAATATCCATACATAATCATGCATATCTATATCGTTTATGTCATTAATTTTCTCAAAAAATGTATTCACAGAACTTTTTCCAGAGTTCCACCCCGCTATTACATTTCAAAAGCACACTCTGTTGTCTCTTCCTCCCCACAAGATAAACACACTCTTTCATCTCTCGTTTTATATGGCATAGTCCCCTTTACTAGTAACTTATTTATTGTCAGATTCCATAGCAAACCCTAAGACTCTGTTATCTTGATGCACTTCTTTTTCCTGACATTAATGGCTTTAATCACTTCTTCTGGCAAATTGTCCCACGGATTTACATAATAATATTGTTTCATCACATTAGTATATCACATTCTTCTATCTTTCTCTGTGGCATCACTTTTTAATTTCCATATTAGTATTTTGTCTTGATCATTTTTAATTTCTTCATTTACATATCCTTTTTCTCTTTTTGTTATTCTCACCATCTCCCAGAATTTTTGTGCTTATATTTAAACATTCTCACCACTATATTCTCATTCTTTTCCTTTACCCACTGCAAGTCACTTGCACCCATGTTGCTACTTTTGTAGACCCTCCACTGGTGCCTAAAGAGCCACTGTCAAGTAGCCCTTTGTCCACCCCACAGCTACATCTTCACAGTGCCCTCTGAACATTAAATGCACTGTGCATTGCATGGAAACTGTCTACGCATACACAAATGCGATCACCGAGTCTGGAATTTGTGAATGTGGGAAATAAATAAAAATAATAATGAAAATGTTTCCATTAAAAAAATTATGAAATTATACTTTTTTTCAGTATGTATAGCAGTTGCTGCATAAATGCAAGGGTAGTGCAGCCTTCCCAGGTGCTAGTGTGGATTCTGGCTTCTCTCAGAGCAACACCGTATATCCGCTTTCACATAAAGATGCATACTATAGCTTGTATTTTTCTTGTTTTTACTATGTATCAGCTTTGAAACCTAGTAATGGTTTTTGTCTATATGTAAACAAATGACAATGCAATTGGTTGATGCACCATGGTGTCTGATGAACCTGGCTTTCGTCCTGTAATTACTCAGAGTTTCTGCACTGCTGTCAATAAATATTGAGTGGCTTCCTATATCACTTTCTTTTTTTGTTTTCATAGATATTTTTGTTTGCAGAAGTGTAGGAGTAGCCATTGTATCATAATGGGAAGGCAGGAAATGTTATGGGAGCCAGATGAATTCCCCCCCCAACACAGTGAGTTGCATCTCATGTCCTGAATGAATGTTTTGTTGTTATTGTATCTGCAGCTGTACTGATGCAGTGGTGCCTTCTACTATTATATATTTTTTTTTGGAACTCCTGCATTTACAATAGTATTTGCTCTACATAGCGTGCATGCATATTGTACATATAAAGTTTTCTCTTACTAGCTAGTATTTTAGCTTTGCCTGGCTCCAGTCCTTGAAGTTACTGTGGGGGTGTGTGTGATTGTATGTGTGTGTGTGTGTGTGTGTGTGTGTGTGTGTGTGTGTGTGTGTGTGTGTGTGTGTGTGTGTGTGTGTGTGTGTGTGTGCTGTGGGGGGGATGCTATACTTCTCTAGGAATTACAGATATTGTAGTTTCAGATTTATGTGCCTTAGAGAAGGCATGCCAACACCAACCTTGTCATCTTGCCATCTAAGTATATAACAATATTTAAAATATATCCTTGCATTTGGGTCTTTCTTTCCCATTACTGTTTGGCTTTGTTTTTGAATATCGAGCTATATGTGTATACCTCAGAACATCAAATGAATGGATAAATAATGTTGAAAAATTCTGTAGTAAATACCTGGTGTACATCTGCCAGTACTTTGTAAAGACCCCCAGGAATTCATGAAGCTCGGTGCAAGGACTGTGTTAGCCTTGCACTGACCGTGCAGCGTAGAGATGGTGCAGCAGGACCACATGCATATTAATGAAGGCGCGCTGCCATTAACGGCCACGTGCATAGTAAACGTGTACGAGTGCAGGGGCTGTGTTCAAGCGCTGCACGGAGGCATGATCATGTCGGCTGCATATGTGCAACCTAAAATGCTGACTAGTACAGCCTGCCTCTAATAGTAATCACTCCTGTCAGTGTCCATAGATACTGAAATTTATGCAAAGAATACAAGACATCATTGCGAACACCACAATAAGAAGTAAACACAAAGGCACGTAGCTGAATACTGAGTCCCCGTCCCTCGAACAAAGATATTTAAAACCCCGTGCCCGTATTCCATTGTAGTGTCACTAGTTATACCAAGTGGAAGTGAAATGCATCATGTTAGCGCGCCACCAATTGCCAAGCCTAGCTCAATGGTTTGGGTTACCATCTGTCCCACATTGTGAGGGACAGTCCCTCTCTAGGCAGGTATGTCCATATCAAAATCATAATAAATGTGAAATGTCCTGCGATAGTAGGACATAATTATGTCCCATATGTTATGTAATAGTCCCATACAGTATGTATGTCCATATATAAAATAACTATATGTTACAAGAAAGAGAATAAGCAAGTAAATGAAACAGAATAAGCAACTACACCACTACAACAATAAAAGCTTATATGTAGGCATGAAACTAAAGTACTATCCTTTGTAATGACTGTGGGTATGTGTAGGCCTGTAAACTCAGATGTGTGCCATGAAAATGTCCCATCCAGGTCATATGAAAAGGTGGCAACCCTACCAGTGGTCAGAGCAATCACCCAATATCTGCTCATTCGCGGTCCAAGTGGTCCTTGACAGGATGGCCCATAGATGAACTGGTATTATCCGGGTCTACCTACCATGTCATGAAAGATAAGTATTTGCGAGTACCTATGTGCATGAAGTACAGCATGTGGATGATCTGAAATGTTAGTGTAGACCGCACAACCATATTGGTCCCAGATATATGTAGTGTATGCAATGTGTTCTGTTGACTGTGCCATGGGCCATCAACTAAAGAAGGGATGAATGTTGTTTGTGGAATATCGGGGTGGGGGGTGACGGGTAATGTAATAATTCGTCAAGGGAAGACTGGGTTGGATGCACAATAGGTGAACTGGAGGTCTACAAGAGAGCAGTGGGTGAATCAGGAAGATAACCAAAGAACAAATATACACATCCGCAATACAATCCCACAAACATGTGAACATTAAAATGTGTAATACACATGTACAGAAACATTACCGGCACATACCCACATAATGGTCTGGCCTGAACTGAGCCATCCAAACCCAACACACCTGGATACATAATTGAATACCCATCATCCCCTTCACAGCACACCACACCACCCCTTCCTGAACGTCCACCAAAACCAGCCATACTCGGGCTGCTAGATAGGCGAGGCCATATCTGCACATAGTGACCCCTACCCATATCTAGTAGGCAGTCTCACCCTAGGAATTCTCAGGATTGCAAACTATGTATCCCTTGCATGTATAACCCTACCTTACAGCCGTAAAGCAAAGATGGTCATCGGTCCCCACAATTTTTGGATATCCCTCATGGGATATGCATCTGTTCTAAACATTAGACTTGGTGTCACGACACGATGTCCAGTCCTGTATACATCTGTACACAAGATGTATGAGCAGTAGTTGTCCACAAGATTGCTCAGCCTCCAGCCGGTCCTGCAGAACCTACGACCCGGGATTAAACACCTGACTGTGATGCACGTCTCCCCAAGTGCATTATCGGGAATATATACCTTACACATTTGCATAGTGGCAGTCGGATATAGGGTGCTTAAGGCACTTTAAAGCAGACATAAGTAGGGTTACCACCTGCCCTACCTTGCGAGGGATTAAACACCTGACCATGATGCACGTCTCCCCACGTGCATTATCGGGAATATATACCTTACACATTCTCATAGTGGCAGTCGGATATAGGGTGCTTAAGGCGCTGTAAAGCAGACATAAGTAGGGTTACCACCTGCCCCACCTTGTGAGGGGCAGTCCCTTTTTGGGTAGTTGTGTTCAGACGAAATATAATGCAATGGCAAATGTCCTGTGATTGTAGGAAATATGTCCAATATTTCATGTAACAGTTGCATAAAACAGTTATTTATGTAAAATATTCAAAGTTACAAGAAACAGATGAAGCAAACAAGCCGCTACAAGAATAAGCATTCATTTAGGCAAATAAGTAAAGTACTAACCTTTGTACTGATCGTGGGTATGTGTCAGCCTGTAAAGTCTGATGTGTGTACCGAAAATGCTCCACTTTGGCCATATGAAAAGGTGGCAACCCGAGACGTAAGCAGGTATGCAAGCGTGTATGCACGACAGTAGGTGGCGGTGATTCACTGGTATGGGAAATGTAAATAAGCATGTAGGTGCATATGCATGTGTATGTAAAGACCGATATATATATATATATATATACTCACACACACACACACACAAATATATATATATATATATATATATATATATATATATGTAGATATGAAGAATGAACATGGTCACAATATAGGAAATCCCCGTAATAGTCAGTGCTGTTATATATCTGGATTGCCATAGGTGAGCACACCTCTGCATCCCCAACCACAGGTAGGATGCTAAAAGTGGAACAAACGCTCTCCCCTTGCTACGTCTGACTTTCAACTAGGTACAGGGCAGCCCCAGTCCCCAGTCAGACAAGCCTAAGACCATATGAAAACCCTGACAATCTAACACAAGTATGCTGGCAACTTGCCTTTGCCCAATACAAACTTTCGAAATGGGCTTCCTTCTGCAGTATCGGCTGACGTCCATCCACCTAGTTTTAATAGAAATGAAGTACCTTCCTTGTCTGACTGGATGGGGAATATTACTGCATTCAAGTTTTCTACTGTTTCTAATCAAGAAAACTTGGTTAATACGGAGGGAAACTGCCCGACAACCAGAGTGGACATCGCAGATAAATTGAAGGTGCTTGACAGCAAATTACTAAAGTTAAAAAAGTTACAATTGGAAACTATTTATTTTGAACAGTGTATCGCTGAGAAACTAGTGCCGAAGGGCTTGCGAAATAACTTTTCTCCTTCTGGGCTTCTTACAGAACCATCTTTTTATGGGGACTTAAAAGTGCTTTTCCAACAACAAGGAATTCAATTATTAGAGCTTATAGTGAAGCACTATAAAGCCCATATTGACATTCTTACTAGTGATATCAACACCTTGGACATGGCTATTAAAATGGACATTGACTTTCTGAAATACAAATACGATTATAATCGTATTCTAACAAGCATTGATGCCCTTTTAATTAAATTGAAAAACAACAAATCCAGGAAATTAGATAGGGACAGACTTGCATATAACAACAACAGGGCATACCCTAAACTCGAAGATTCTTGTCAGTGGACAGGATCTTCTTCTAACAACAGACCAGGTCTGTTAAATCAGGACACTATCCCCGAAGAAGAACTAGACATTGACAATAATGTGATGAATGAAGACTTTAACCAAGGGCCAAGACGCAGTAACAGAATTAAAACTTACAGCAATAAAAATTACAAAAACAATAATTTTTTAGGGGCACGCAACAAACAGACTCTAGCGAAGAAGAACAAGAACAGATACCAATAGAAGTCAATTGTGACTTCTATTTGTGCCCAGACTATACTGTTAACTCTCGCCCTACGATTATTCAAAATAAAAAAGGTGATTTCAAAATATATAATTTTTCTGACATCAGTCTTGATGGCGATTTAGTTGAATTACTATCCTATGGTAACATTTTTGTACCAAGCAAACAAGGGAATTTGGCTAAAGCCATTATTGACTTAAAATGTTTCGTTCGCAAACTAAATTTAAAACTATTGTTTTGTGGTGAAAACACAAATGACCATTCCCAGTTAAAACTAATTAGTACTTTCAACCCGCCATTACACACAATTCTTCACTTATTTGAAAATGTCTGTGAGGCAGATTTTAGACATCAACTTACAAAGCCACCATCTAAAGATGATATTAGTAAAATCAATATCACAAAAGAACAGGTGTCAGCCTTAGATAATTTACGAAGACTTCCAGTTAGGCTGATTAAACCTGATAAAGGGGGCGGGCTTGTGGTGTTCGACAATTCAGAGTATCAAAGGAGGATGTTAACAGTGTTAAATTCACCTGCTTATAGTATAGCCTCAATCAATGAAGTGAATGGGACATTCCGTAGGATTAGAGGCTACTTCCGTGATTTATACTTAGCAGGTAAAATCGATGTTGATGTTTATAATTATATTGACATCTGTTCTCCAAGAATACCAATAATGTTTGGCATCCCAAAGATTCACAAGGACGTCTCAAATCCACCCATGAGAGCCCTTGTTGATGGGAGGTCGTCCATCACATATCCCTGTTCTAAACTTATTGATACTGTCCTGTCAAAATACCTAAAGCATATTCAGGGGTTATGTAGAGATTCTTGGACTTTTTTAGGGAACATCAATGATACTCTTTTTGAAGAAAGTCATAACGTTTTGACAGTGGACGTGGTAGATCTATACGCTTCTATACCACACCAGGAAGCGGTTGAATGGATAGGGCTCCTTTTAAGTGATTTTAGTGCCCCTAAGAGTGAAATCGACTTAGTTACTGAGCTACTTGATATAGTTCTCTCCACAAACTATTTTATTTCTGGGGAGGACTATTATATTCAGAAACAAGGGGTGGCCATGGGCTCCCCTTGTGGAGCTAGTGTCGCCAACTTCTTTGTCGCATTCTGGGAAAAGAATTACCTGATGAATAAATTCCATCTTACAAAACTTATTAAGTTTTACACCAGGTTCCTAGATGACATTTTTATTTTATTCCAAGGTAATAGCGACGAAGCTGCTCGGTTTGTCCAAGAACTCAATGGAACCACTGAATTCCTGAAATTCACCTACAAATTTTCTACAACAGAAATAGAATACCTTGACGTAAAATTGACTAAAGACACTACCAGTCATACGTTCACTTCCACTGTCTATAGAAAACCCACATACTGCAACTCCATGCTCCACTTTTCTAGTTTCCACCCTTATAAACAGAAACGGTCCATTTTTAAGGGACAATTAGTGAGAGCTGGAAGGATGTGCAGTACTATCACTAGTTTTAAATCTGAATGCAAATTTTTAAAGGACATGTTTCTCAATCATGGGTATCCAATTGACCTATTAGATGATTTGATTCAGGAGGTCGAGACTAAAAGAATTGAAGGGATGTACAAACCTATTCTAAATAAAATAGAGGTTTATACCGGGCAAGAAATGTCCAACATTAGTTCAGTTACTTTAAGCCCTACAGTTGAGTTAACTAATACTAACAGCAAAACACAATTTGTGCTGAGCTTTGTCACGACTTTCAATGTCAACTCTCAGGCTATTTGGTCAATTATTCTTAAAAACTGGTTTCTCATTTCTAACAATATTTTTTTAGTAGAGAAACTAGGACATCGACCCACAGTTGTATACAAAAGGGGAAGCAATTTGAAAGAACTACTACAAAGAAGCCTACCATATATTCAACATAGTAGATGAGGCATGTTTCCTTGTGGCTTCTGTAATTGGTGTAAAGTTGTTAAGACTGGTAACTCTTTTACTGTTAGAAATAGAAAATACCAGATCTTTCACAAATTGAATTGTGAATCAAAATCAGTGATTTATGTTGCCTTGTGTAATTGTTGTCCGAGTTTCTATATTGGGAAAACAGACCGTAGGGCCCGTGATCGGTTTTACGAACACGATTATGCAATCAGAAAAAATTCAGAAGACAATGCATTAGCCAAACACATTAAAGCCCATTCGGGACATAGCTTTTCCTTTATGTGCATTGATCAAGTACCACATACCATCCGTGGAGGCCCTACTTCTTTAATTTTGGAGTACTGGGAACTTGAATGGCAATTGAAACTGGATGCATTCAGGTTCCCAGGATTAAATGAAAATAGCAACATCTCAGCTGTTTTAAAACTAAGAAGTTATTTTAGATAGGTAATTATTTCCAATGAAATCAAGAACAATTGTATATATAGGTGTATACACCTATTTTTTAAAAACAGTCAGTTTTTATGTAGTGTTGACTTTTAGGTATCTTATAATGTTTATATATATGGTTTTTATATAAGAAACATAATAAATATACACATTATATGCAACTTTTAAACTTTAAGTTTGTTATACAGTTACATATACAGAAAAGGGCTGTTATATATTAACTTTTAAAATAGTAATGTGATACTGTGTTTTGTCACTTCCTGTTGGTATAAAAAGCGTGCCTTTTGAATTGTAATTTGTTTCTCTGAGGAAGCTGCTTCAGTAAGAGCGGCGAAAACGCTATATATTTTTTATTTAATAAATTTGCGTTAAGGAAAAAGAAGAAAGACTTCTTATTGGGCTTTGGACTTAAGGATACCTGCATCTTTTTCGTTAACACAAGTATGTGCCAGGACTATAGGCTGTAGAGGTCATTTCACACTGAGCTGATCGAAGGAAGGACACTGAAGAAACTCGGAGCTATAATATATAATGTTAAGTATCCTGTTTTTTGTTTATTTTGTTCTTTATTTCTTTGTTATTTATAGCACTTTGTGTACTGTGTATTTTTCTGGCTAGTTTCACTGTGTGTGAGGTATTAACTGGAAATTGTCCACTTTTATTAAGCATCTGTTGGGTTGTTTGTTTCTGATAACTTGTTGCAGTTAAACTCTTTTTCTAGAGGCTCCTTTAGCTGTTTAAAACTTTCATTTAAAGGCTCACTGCTGCTTTTCAGCTGTGAGAAACATTTCTGCAGTTTGTTCTAAGTAGTGGGGATATTTGTAGCATTTCCATATTCAGGCTTGTATTTGGACCTAGTGTTTGTGGAGGCTGTGTGTCTGAGCACATATTCAGGGACATCTTGGTTTAGCCAAAGCCATCAGGCATTTCAGTGAGAGAGAATTGTTTGAGGTCATTGGCTGACTGAGGTCACCTGGACTACAGCTTAGACTAAGCACCTCATTGGTTCTTTTGAGATTTCTTTCTTAAAATCTGTCTCAGGTTTCAACTTTCTGTTACCTAAGAAGTTCAGTTGTGAGTGTTCTGCCATTTCACACTGAGCTGATCGAAGGAAGGACACTGAGGAAACTCGGAGCAATAATATATAACATTAAGTATCCTGTTTTTTGTTTATTTTGTTCTTTATTTCTTTGTTATTTATAGCACTTTGTGTACTGTGTGTTTGTCTAGCTAGTTTCACTGTGTGTGAGGTATTAACTGGAAATTGTCCACATTTATTAAGAATCTGTTGGGTTGTTTGTTTCTGATAACTTGTTGCAGTTAAACTCTTTTTCTAGAGGCTCCTTTAGCTGTTTAAAACTTTCATTTAAAGGCTCACTGCTGCTTTTCAGCTGAGAGAAACATTTCTGCAGTTTGTTCTAAGTAGTGGGGATATTTGTAGCATTTCCATATTCAGGCTTGTATTTGGGCCTAGTGTTTGTGGAGGCTGTGTGTCTGAGCACATATTCAGGGACATCTTGGTTTAGCCAAAGCCATCAGGCATTTCAGTGAGAGAGAATTGTTTGAGGTCATTGGCTGACTGAGGTCACCTGGACTACAGCTTAGACTAAGCACCTCATTGGTTCTTTTGAGATTTCTTTCTTAAAAGCTGTCTCAGGTTTCAACTTTCTGTTACCTAAGAAGAGTGTTCTGCCATTTCACACTGAACTGATCGAAGGAAGGACACTGGGGAAACTCGGAGCTATAATATATAACATTAAGTATCCTGTTTTTTGTTTATTTTGTTCTTTATTTCTTTGCTATTTATAGCACTTTGTGTACTGTGTATTTTTCTGGCTAGTTTCACTGTGTGTGAGGTATTAACTGGAAATTGTCCACTTTTATTAAGCATCTGTTGGGTTGTTTGTTTCTGAAAACTTGTTGCAGTTAAACTCTTTTTCTAGAGGCTCCTTTAGCTGTTTAAAACTTTCATTTAAAGGCTCACTGCTGCTTTTCAGCTGTGAGAAACATTTCTGCAGTTTGTTCTAAGTAGTGGGGATATTTGTAGCATTTCCATATTCAGGCTTGTATTTGGACCTAGTGTTTGTGGAGGCTGTGTGTCTGAGCACATATTCAGGGACATCTTGGTTTAGCCAAAGCCATCAGGCATTTCAGTGAGAGAGAATTGTTTGAGGTCATTGGCTGACTGAGGTCACCTGGACTACAACTTAGACTAAGCACCTCATTGGTTCTTTTGAGATTTCTTTCTTAAAAACTGTCTCAGGTTTCAACTTTCTGTTACCTAAGAAGTTCAGTTGTGAGTGTTCTGCCATTTCACACTGAGCTGATTGAAGGAAGGACACTGAGGAAACTCGGAGCAATAATATATAACATTAAGTATCCTGTTTTTTGTTTATTTTGTTCTTTATTTCTTTGTTATTTATAGCACTTTGTGTACTGTGTGTTTTTCTAGCTAGTTTCACTGTGTGTGAGGTATTAACTGGAAATTGTCTACTTTTATTAAGCATCTGTTGGGTTGTTTGTTTCTGATAACTTGTTGCAGTTAAACTCTTTTTTCTAGAGGCTCCTTTAGCTGTTTAAAACTTTCATTTAAAGGCTCACTGCTGCTTTTCAGCTGTGAGAAACATTTCTGCAGTTTGTTTCCCACCCTTTCTCCCTGTTGGTATAGTGTTTTTATAGTTGGTGGCTTTGCAGTTGCCCGCCCCTGGCGTAAATTTGATCTGGGACCCTCCTCCCAGTCTAGTGTCATTACCTCATTCTACCCAGTACAGGGAGAACATTTGAGAAGGCCAATCAGCTTAGTTTCTACTACTCCTTTGTCTCTTTCCTTTCTCTCTTTCCACTTAAAAAAAAATATCTGCTTTTACTGTATTTGTGTTTTTTCCTACTTTATTTTGCTTTTGCGTCATCTTAAAAGTACTCAATTGTATTTATTACTGCTTGGTGTAACTCATTCTAAGCTTTTTAGTCTAAGCACTTGGGCTTCAGACCAGTTGTTTTACATTAAGAAGGTTTGTGGTCTGCACTGTTGTGGCAGAACAGGTAGCTTACATCCTTCTAAGTTGGGAACTGCTGATTGAGGGCTCAGTGTCTGTTATTCTAAAAGTGTATAAATTCTGGTTTAAGCACTTGGGCTTCAGGCCAGTTATTTTACATTAAGAGGGTTAGTGGTCTGCAGTCTTGTGGGAGGAGAGGTTGGACTCTTCCCTTCTGAGCTGGGAATTTCTGGTTAAAGGCTTATAGTGCCTGCATATTTGAACTGCTTCTTACTGAAATTGGTACACCTTGTTTGCTGTAGCATAGACTAGATCCAGGCTTGCTGAATCTAGCTTTGTTTGTATAACTTGAACACTAATCCAGGCATTCTTTAAAGTATTCAATTGTATTTATTACTGCTTGGTAGTAACTTGATTAAAGTGTAGCTATCATTCTAAGTCTTTTGGATTAAGCACTTGGGCTTCAGACCAGTTGTTTTACATTAGGAAGGTTTTGTGGCCTGCACTGTGGTGGCAGGACAGGTAGCTTACATCCTTCTAAGTTGGAAACTGCTGATTGAGGGCTCAGTGTCTGTTATTCTAAAAGTGTATTAGTTCTGGTTTAAGCACTTGTGCTTCAGGCCAGTTATTTTACATTAAGAAGGTTCGTGGTCTGCACTCTTGTGGGAGGAGAGGCTGGACTCTGCCCTTCTGAGCTGGGAATTTCTGGTTAAAGGCTTATAGTGCCTGCATATTTGAACTGTTTCTTACTGAAATTGGTAACCTTGTTTGCTGTAGCATAGACTAGATCCAGGCCTGCTGAATCTAGCTTTGTTTGTATGCTTGTTGTTTGTTTGCTTGTTATTTCCCTGAAATGCTAATTCCACCTAAAATGTGGCTTTTCAGCACTTCTGTGGATCCCTAGTGATATCTACATTGCTTACTGTACTTATTTCCTTGTTTCACTTGAAAGAAAGTTACTGTTTGTCATTTTTGCATTTAAGTTACCTGTAACACGTTGCATTTAAGTTACCTGGCACTTGCTCACTAAGTCAGCACTAAAAAATTAAAAGCACTACACCCTCAAAACTCCCCTTGAGTACCTTGTTCCCCATTGGCCCTTTTTTCAATTATAAAGGAATTCCCAATACTATTCTAGCATTTCCAAAGGTTAGTTGTCAATCTCCTCTCCAGTCCAGCTGGTGAATCTGGGAATCTTGAGGCAATGTTACAACTGCCTCATGTACACAGACAACCCTCTCGTCCTCCCAACAAATTCCAACACATGTGAGAGATGCAACCATATAGGCAAAGTGGAGGCTAAGCTCTCTCAACTCAGTACTGGCATAACCAGTCAGGAGGAGAAGGAAACCACACTCACTACAATTCCAGTCTCACACAGACCTACCACGACAGCAAACCAAACACATAAACACACAAAAACATACTCAGAGGCTCTAAATAAAAATCTGCCTAAGCAGCAGAGACGTCCAAAGCAGACACCCAAGCAACCGCTACCCCAAAACAAAACACGTGCAGCACATAGCTCACAAAGCCAGTGTGCTGAACAATCACAGCCCTTAAGGCTAAACAACACACCTGATACACTTGTAATAGGTGACTCTATCATCAGGCACACTGACGTCCCATTCACCAGGCTGAACAAGGAGAAGGTCACGGTGAGCTGCCTGTCGGGCGCTAGGATCTGTCACATACTTAGGTCACTCCAAGGCAAGTACAAATATGACTCAGTCATTGTCCATGCTGGTGTGAATGACCTGAGATGTACTTCCCTGGACTACATGAAAAGAGACATAGAAGAGCTCTCTGAGCATGTAGCCCAGGCCGGTATGACCCTGACCTTGAGTAGCATCTTATCCTCACCAAGAATGATGCCACAATATGAAGACAAGATGATCAATTTCAACAATTGGCTTAAGTATTGGTGTCATTCAAAGGGGATCCAATGCCTGTCAGCCTGGGACGACATGCTCGACAAGCCACGATGCTTCGCTAGGGACGGCTTGCACCTGTCACCCCTGGGTTTTCGGATATTGGCAAAGGCTCTTGCTACCCCCATAGTGCCTTTTTTAGGTAAGGCTCAAATGACAAACCCACCTCCATAGGTATCACAAGGGATAAGAAACTAAGAGTAATGCTACTCAATGCCAGAAGTCTAAACCTCAAGTTGCATGCACTCGAAACTCTCCTTAGCATGGAGAACATCGATATCTGTACAGTAACAGAAACCTGGTTCAAGGCTCCCGAGAGCACCCCAGCACTACCAGGTTATACCTCATACCATGCTTTTCGGCCCCACAACTTGGACCGAACCACAAAAGGAGGGGGAGTATCAATATTCGTCAAAGATACCCACACCCCCAGGTTGGTGGCAGAGCACGAAGCATCAGAGACTATCCATGTGCAACTAACAGTGGGTAAAACTGCCTTCCAGTTTATAGCCTACTACAGACCACCCTCCCAAACCCAGGAACCCCACTCGGCCTTCCTGAGAACACTGGAAAATATGAAGGTCTCTCCAAACACCATTATATTGGGCGACTTCACCTACCCAAACATAGACTGGGAGCATTACTCTAGCTCCAACACCCTAGTCCAAAGGTTCCTAAAATTTATAAACTCAAATGCTATGGAACAACTTGTTACCACTCCCACAAGAGGGGAAAACATACTGGACCTGATCGTCACCAACATGGGGACTCTATGCTCCAGACCAGAAGTGTATCCCTCACTGGTAAGATCAGACCATAAACTAATCTCACTGGATATTCACATCCCGACCCCACCCCCTGCCCAGAAAACCACAGTGAAAAACTTCTCTAAAGCAAATTTTACACTCCTGAAAACCGAGGTGGAATCCTTCAATGCCCCCTGGCCTGTGGAAAATACAGCCCAGACCGCAGAATCCTTTATAAACGCATTCTATGAACACCTTCAGGAATGCATGGATCATGCAATCCCAAATAAAACCAAGACCCAATCCTCCAAAGGTAGATGTCCTGTCTGGTGGACCCCAGCCATAAACAAACTATACAATAGAAGGAGGAAGCTACTAAATGATAGAGCAAAATCCCAAAAAGGGAAGGCATCTCTGATCAGTATTAGCAAAAAACTACGGGCACTCATAAAATCATCTAAGGCCAGCTTTGAGAGAAAAATTGCACAGGACAGTAAGGATAATCACAAGGCTTTCTTTAGTTATGTTAGGAACCTGGGTGGGAATTCCCAGATATGCTCAGAATTAGTCCAAAATGACAAAAAATACACCGAACCCACAGAAATTGCCAACATCCTAGCTGACAGGTTCAGTGCAAACTTCCCCCGCCTCCCCACCAAAAGGGCAAATATCTATCCCAGCAGAGAGCTGCCCCCCTGACATCTCAGATGCTCAGGTAAGAGCTGCCCTCTCCAAAGCAAAAAACACAGCATCAATGGGACCAGACGGTGTCCCAGGCTGCATCCTACATGAACTCCAAGAAGAGCTAAACCCAAACATAAAACTACTGTCCAACCTCAGCCTTACTGCAGGATATGTACCCAAAGAGTGGCGTACAGCAACAGTGGTCTCTCTCCAAAAAGGTGGTGCCTCAACGGATCCTGGAAACTATCGCCCCATAAACCTGACTAGTTTGGTCTGCAAAGCTATGGAGAGGATCATCATGGACCTCATAAATAAAGATATTGGGGACCTACAGACACTGGGTCCTACCCAGTTAGGCTTTGTTAAGGGCAGATCCTTCCTCTTAAACCAGGTCGATTTCTTTGAAACAGTCACCAATTGACATTGACGAGGGGAAGTTGGTCCACACAGCCTACCTGGACCTCGCAAAAGCCTTTGATACAATACCCCACTCGGGCATTATAGATAAGCTCACCAGCTTAAACATAAACCCCTATGTCACTAGATGGGTTGCAAACTGGCTCAAGGACAGAACCCACATGGTTAGAATTGCTGGAGCCATGTCAGACTCCAAACCAGTTACAAGTGGCGTCCCACAAGACTCAGTCCTGGGACCTCTCTTGTTCGGTATATATTTCTCGGAGGTACAGGCCACCACGGAAGGACTGTGGCTGACCAAGTTCGCAGATGACTGCAAACTGGGCGTCATAATCGACTCTCCAGCCGACACAAGCATCCTCCAAAAGGGCCTCATAGAAACAGACAACTGGTGCCAGAGCCATGGCCTCAAGCTAAACGCCAAAAAGTGTATAGTCATCCCCTTTGGCAAAAACAAAGTGCCCACAAATTACCACATGGGTGGTAATCCATTAAGTACAGAAGAAGTAATTAGGGACCTGGGGACCCAAGTTGATAGCAATCTCTCATTTGACAACCACGTGGCCAAAGTGGTTAGAAAAACATTTTATATAGCCCACCTAATCACGAAGGGATTCACATCTAGATTAGGGGAGGTCATTGTGCCTCTTTACTCATCCCTCATCAGGCTCATAATTGAGTACAATGCCCCTTTTGGGATGTACCTTACCAGACACCTGCAGCAGCTGTAAAGACCCCAAAAGTACCTCACCAAGAGGATCAAAGGGCTCAAACAGATGCCATATGCTGCCCGGTTAAAGAAACTCCAGCTCTACTCAGTGGCATGCTGCCTGCTCAGAGGCGATCTGTGCCTTACGTATAAAGCCATGTCCAACCCGGAATTAATGGACATGCTGCACCTCAGAAAATCCAAATCCCATTGAGCTATGCGCTCGAGAGACTTGAACCTCAGCAATGAAATAAATAGGACATGCTGGAGGGACATATTCATAATCCAGAGGCTCCCTTCAGTCTGGAATAAAATCCCAGTCCAGGTTAGGCAGAGTTCCTCATTGACTCTCTTCAAGAGGAATCTTGATGAGTGAATGGAAGATCGTAGGTTTACCCCGGCTATCACTTCTGTGTCACTGTTAGACAGAGGCACAGTATACTAACCTCGAAAAAGGGCATAGCAAAATTAATTTAAAATGGGTGGCGAAAGCCAAACACATTCTGGCTAGGCTTATAAATGCCCTAGGGCAGATAGCCTAGTATGAACCTATGAACCTATGAATATCCTCGGAGTGAGTCAACATGTGGCACGAGTCCAGAGCAGTAGGAAATAGGGAATGGCGCATGTGTAGTAGTGCGTTTTTCCCAACAGGTAAATGGTTGCCTGCTGTGTAAGTGAAGTGATGAGGCATGTGTTCGGGTAACTATGCACCATGGGTACACATATAAATGAGGCAGAACACCAATAGTGTAGTGGTTAGAACATCTGCCTAATGAAAAGGCATTCACGGTTCAAGGTCGACAATAGCACATATCATTTTCCTTGTGGAATGAATGTTGCTCTGCTGTAAAGCCGACATTTAAACATGTAAAGGTGAACGTGTGTATCGCATGGGACTATTAACCAGATCCTTTCAATCAAAGTGGTATTGTCATAATGTATAAGGCACAAAGAAGCATAAATAAGCGACAGTAAACATATGTAACGCACAGAAAGCATAGGCGAGTGCACCTGCGCGGGTGTAAGCAGCTCCCAGCATAGGAAATGCATGTTTGTATGTACAGATTTAATA